>NC_083463.1:2560460-2562960 GCF_030014155.1 Tachysurus vachellii
ATAATGGGATTATAAAGGTGAGCTATAGATGTCTTTAAGCTAAAAAAATAAATAAATAAATATATATATATATATATATATATATATATATATATATATATATATATATATATATATATATATATATATACTGTATATATCTGAGATAGAAAATGTAGACTGAAAAAAGAAAGAAGAATCAATTGTTTTTCTGATATAATGTTAAAAACAAAAACACACACACACACACACAGACACACACACACACACACACACACACACACACATGCACACACATGCGCACACACATGCGCACACATACACACACTTCATGGCTAATAAGATGCTGAAAATTAAACATTATAAAAAGTAAACCTTGGGTGATGTTAAAGTAAATTTGAATGCAATATGAATTAGGAGGGTGGGCACGGTGGCTTAGTGGTTAACACGTTCGCCTCACACCTCCAGGGTCGGGGTTCGATTCCCGCCTCCACCTTGTGTGTGTGGAGTTTGCATGTTCTCCCCGTGCCTCGGGGGTTTCCTCCGGGTACTCCGGTTTCCTCCCCCGGTCCAAAGACATGCATGGTAGGTTGATTGGCATCTCTGGAAAATTGTCTGTAGTGTGTGTGTGTGATTGCGTAAGTGAATGACAGTGTGTGTGCCATGCGATGGGTTGGCACTCCATCCAGGGTGTATCCTGCCTTGATGCCCGATGACGCCTGAGATAGGCACAGGCTCCCCGTGAGAGAGTGAGTGAATCTGGAGGGTGCCAATACTTTTGAAACAGAGCGTTCATTCAGATGCACTCGATTCATACTAAGTATTTTAAGAAGCGTGCCAATACGTGGTCTGAAATTTTTGTGGGCTTTAACACACGCTTTCCTCTTTCACTAGCTATTCATCGAATCCCAAATGTTTACACAAGAAACATCTTGAGGTTCCCTGACATTCCAGCACCAGCTCATGTTTACAAGGTGACAGCTGGAAAAACATCAGGTGAACAGAACAATCCCACCAGCGCAAAGCTTTTGTTCCGACATCAGATGTAATGCTGTGCAGACGAAGCGCGTACAGACTGACAAATTCTTCCCCATGACAACACAAACTCTCAAATCAACCGGAGTGTAAAACACAGAACACCATTTTCAAGCCTCCTGCAACCAAACCAGGGCAAAATCTGCAGTGTGATCTAGTGAAAGGTTTCCATCAACATGTCACAGCACATCTTACGCAGCAGGTGCGATTTACTTTTGGGAATCATTTTCAAAAAAGAGATCAGAAAAGAAATTGAAAATAAAAAGCCCTGGAAAAAAAAAGGAAGGAAGGAGGAAACACTGCTTTAGAAGAAATAGACAAATTGGGGGAAAAAAAAAACACCTTAAATGTGTCCCGATTAGTCATATGGTATTTTTTCCATGTTCTTGTCTTGTAAAATGTTGAGAGGAAAAACAAAACAAAAAAGCATGTAGCTACCGGACCAAGGTAATAAAAGCTACAGGCGGTGAAGCGGAAGGTCCACGACAAAACAGCGAGGGTTTATTTTGGGGAAGTGTTGCATAAGCCTCAGACTGACCTACAGCTCAAAAATAGCAAAGAGAGAAAATCCCACACAAGCTAACAAGCAGAAAAATGCAGCGATGCTGGTGAAGCGGCTCTCGTCCTCCCACACGGATAACTTAAATCTTCACATTTCCAAAAACACTCCCAGGTTTTATAACATAACCGGTGTGTCTCAGTATATACAGACTTCCTGTATACGGTCTACACGAGCCGGCCCTCTGCTCAGGCCTCTGGATCACGCTCAGTTCCCTCATCTGTCATTCTACACCCCTGAACATATCTCTCGCGATGAGACAAAGGCGAGTGAGGATCCAAATGCAGTTCAGTCTTTTATTGATCCAAAACAAGAAACAGGCAAACAGACGGGCAGGCAAAACAGGGCAGAACACTGAGCACACAGGAAACAGGAACATAGACACCAACATTCAACAACAACCAACACCAGGGAAGCAAACAGAGCAAAGAGAGTAGATATAACAAACAGGAACCAATCACCAAGCAGAGACAATCAGTGACTAAGACGATACACCTGGGGGGAGAGATGGAGTGCGATTAGTGTCCATGGTAACAAATGAGTGGGCGGGGCAAACAATTAATAGCAAGGCAGGCAGAAACAGGGCAAAACACAGACAGACTCATTACAATATTGAATACTTCAGTTCGATACGTGGTATAAACGTGTTAGCTTAATCACACGTGTTTCTGTCTAGCTAGCGGAGTTCTAAAATGATTTAACACTTAAAAGTCTTTAGACTGGGGGGCACGGAGGCTTAGTGGTTAGCACGTTCGCCTCACACCTCCAGGGTCGGGGTTCGATTCCGGCCTCCGCCTTGTGTGTGTGGAGTTTGCATGTTCTCCCCGTGCCTCGGGGGTTTCCTCCGGGTACTCCGGTTTCCTCCCCCGGTCCAAAGACATGCATGGTAGGTTGATTGGCATCTCTGGAAAATTGTCCGTAGTGTGT
>NC_083463.1:2567960-2607960 GCF_030014155.1 Tachysurus vachellii
ATCCAATAGCTTTTAATAGTTATTTAACTGACTAAAATGTACTTATCTGTAGGGAAGTAAGTGTTTATACACTCTCACTCTTTATATTCTCTCTCTCTCTTTCTCTCTCTCTCTCTCTCAGGTCTGTAATACAGCCTTATTCACCTCAAATTCGTCTGCTTGTTTCAGGTAAATTTGTCCACAGTCATTAAATGCACAAGTGCTCAGTGGGACCCAGTAATTGATTTGGCCGGTCAATAACGCTCGACTTTTTTTTTAAATAGTTGCTTTTGGGTCATTGTCCTGCTCTGGGGCAAAGCGCCATCTGTTAAGTTTTGACACGTTTAGATGCGAGCAGTTAACTTCAAAAATCGTTTTGCTGCTGCCGCTGGCAGTCACGCCATCAATAAAGACGAGTGAGCCACTAGCAGGTGTACAAGCCCGTGGCTTGTGAGAAGCTGTGCTTCTGAGTTTTAAACGGTTTACTAATTTTTGCAACAGTACGGTTTCATTATTAGAGTCCACGGTGCATTTGGAGCAACCGTAAATAATTATTACCTGAATATAAATCATGAGGTCTTTACTCTACAGTAGTCTTATTAAGCTCTCAGTTAAATAAACAACACATTCAAATTTTACACAGAAGCTTGTTCTGAAGTTTTACAGGTGAGAAAGTTTTTGATTTGGTAATGCAGAATGTTTAATGAATAAAGAAAAAACTCTAAAATCCTGAATGATTGGACAACTTTCAGGACTCAGCCCGGACTCTTGGCCATGTGCTTCTGTTTATGTTCTGTGTCACATGTCTGCCCCGCCCTTGTTTACTCCTCCCCGTCTCTAAACCCCTGTTCCCTATGTATTAAACGTTATGTCTATTTAACCGGAATCATTGTCAGTGTACCCTCATCCTTTGTCCTGTTTTATTTTCGTCTTTGTACCTGTTCTTTGTAATTTAAGTTATTAAACCCGTTTATTTGAAGCTATCCTGTATCTGGGTCTGTCTTCCTCCTCCCGTTGTGACAGAATGGAAAACTGAATGGAAACTCGGACCCAGCAGGACAGCTTTCAGCCAGGACCGACATATATTTGGACTTTTTTCTTTGTTCTGGTGACATCGCTCCGTATTTTATTTGGTGAGGGGCACCGCTCCACTTCTGGTTCCCAGTAGCCTCATTTCTGCTCCGCGGACGATGTCACATCCTGGTTTTGTTTTTTTATTGGGGGTCCTGCGGCATCACCCCGCTCCTGTTCCGGTGGGGGATGTCACTTCACTTCCTGGTTTTCTGTGGAGGACATCACCTCACTTCTGTTCTGCGGATGTTGTAGACCTGTGGCGGAGGATCTTTCTACTCGGCTGTGGACGTCGCTCAGCCCTCTCTGGCTGCGCCGCCATGTGCCTTGCTCCCCCCATCGGCCTCACCGTGTTCCTTGCTCTCCCCATCGGTCTCGCCATATGCCTTGCTCCCCCATCTGCCTCACCGTGTTCCTTGCTCTCCCATCTACCTCGCCATGTGCCTCACACCTTCTGTTTATGTTCCGTGTCACGTGTCTGCCCTGCCCTTGTTTACTCCTCCCCGTCTCTAAACACCTGTTCCCTATGTATTAACCGCACCACGTTGCCGATGTAATCATGCGTGGAATCATTGTCAGTGTACCCTCGTCCTTTGTCCTGTTGTGTTTTCGTCTTTGTACCTGTTCTTTGTAATTTAAGTTTATTTGAAACCCGTTTATTTGAAGTTATCCTGTATCTGGGTCTGTCTTCCTCCTGTTGTGGCAACAACATTGTCCATAATGTCTTTATTTTTAGTTTAAACTTATTTATTTGGCCACAATCTCATTTGAGTATCCATCACCATCACGCTCATCATCTGTAGATCACTCACTGGCTGAGCTCACTAGCTGAGTCAATTCTTTGCCCCAACTCTGCCAGGATATTCATCTCCACTATTTTATGATTGATATCCCATTAATATTACATTGTACATTGCTGAAAAGTGGTGAGCTAAAAGTGAAACCTGAGAAAGAACCAGAAGCACCTGGACTCCATGTAAGAACCATCTAAACATGGACTCTATGTAAGACATGGAAGAAGATGGAATCCATGAAGAACCCTTCAGGCTGCATATTCATAAAGTCCAGTTCTTTCTAGGAAAAGTTTTTGGTTCAATGAAGGTGTAAAGGTGCTTCCACTTCTTTCTTGGAGATTTTGCAGGGTCTTAGATGGAGTTAAGATGCTCCCACATCTTTCTTCGAAATATTTCTACTTCTAGGAAGGAGTTCTGGTCCTCCCAGTTCTAATGTGGAGTCTGTTTTTTAGATGGAGCCAAAGTTCTCTCACAGATGTTGTACGGCTCTCTGATTAGAGGGACATAGAAGTTCAGCACAGAGACAAAGGATTAGGTGACAATCACAGTCTGGTTTATTTCAGAACACACAGAATAGTGCAAATAATAGCAGTGAAATAGGTGAGGAAACATGCATGCAGGTTTAGGCCTTGATGAGATCTCCATCTGGAGAACTTTCAGTCACAATACCCAGGAGCTTGGCACGGGCTTGGCAGGTGCAGGTAGCTTCGGTCAACCTGAGGAGTCTGGAACATAAAAAAAAAACAGCAGAGAGATACAGCACATTAGTTTCATCCGTGGGGGTAACCCATCTTACCACCCGCTGGGTGCTGAGCCTGGCTTTCCTCTGTGGTGCTCTGCTTAAGTGTGAGTGCCACAGCGTCACTCCTGATTGGTCCTTGCATTTTTGGCGGGAATTTTTCCTGCCTTGCCTTGCAGCCTAATCCAGTGGAGCTGACTGTGGTTCTGAAATGTCTGGAAATAGGGTTACCGGTGCTATATCAGATGCGGATATCAGTGCAGGTGACGCCATCACAATGTCTTTACCCACATCAGCAAATTCTCCATTTACAAACCCACCCTGTCTCAAAGTCCTGATGTAAGGTGCTGGAGCAAAATCTTCAATTTCAGCTGCATCTCAGGTAGATTGTCAAGATGGTCATGATCTCTGATGTTACCACCCTGAAGTGGATTATTTTGCTGTAACAGCATGTCTACTGATGCTTTATTTCTATTACACCACAGCATTCTGCCAATGATAAAACCTTTTTATGGAGCACTCACTGGAGAATCCTTCCATAAACATTCTGACGGTCTCCGTACAGAAAACTGCTGGTTTCAATAGAAAATATTGTTGGCTTGTGGATCTGTTTATCAGTCCTGATTTAATGGAGCAGAAACATGAATGTAGGCTGCACCTGTTGAAGATTGTAGTGATTTCTGACGGTGCACTTGTGATGAGAAAAGGACTCTCCAGATCCTCTTTATGCACCCTAATGAACAATAGAATTAACAAACCTGCAATCAACCTAAACGTTTCTGTGTCTCAACAGCAGTGACTGCGAACAAGCACAAATACTCCAGGACAATGTGGTAAATTTCATATTTTTATAGATCGTTATGGTGAATGGAGGTCTCTTAAAACAAGCCCCTCTTGATGGACGTACACCTCGGATCCTGAAGTGAAACTGCTTGGTTTATTTTCTCAATTTCTCTTTTTATTTATTGTTTAAATTCAAAATACCAAACTTCCTGTTTGACGTTCATAAATTATGTACAGGTCTCTCACCATCTCATCTGTCCACCAACAGATCAGCTTTCAAAACCTTCATGCTAATACCACATTAACACCATCACGCTAGCCAAGTCAAGTCTCTGCAACAGCTCGATCTTGAACATTGCGTTCTGAGACTCCACGACTTCCATGATGGGTTTCTCATTAATATTACACTGAATGTTGTTGGAAAATGGTGAGTTAGGAGTGAAATGTGACCATTTAAGAATCAGAAGAACTCTATGTAGTACCAGAAGCACCTTGACTCCATGTAAGAACGAGAAGAACTCCATGTAAGAAGCAGGAGAACATGATCTTCATGTATGAACTGGTAGAACTCCATGTAAGAAGCAGAAGAACATGGTATTCATGTAAGAAACAGAAGCAGCTGGACTCCATGAAAGAACCTGCGAGAACTCCATGAATGTGGTTTCCATGTAAAAACTTGAAGAACTCCATGTGAGAAGAAGAAGAACATGGTCTTCCTGTAAGAAACTGTAGAACTACATGTAAGAAGCAGAACATGGTCTTCATGTAAGAAACAAAAATCCAAATCCAAAAAATCCAAATTTCATTGCTAGTGGTCCAAAATGTAAAAGAAGAAACAACAACAACAAGAACAAGAACAACAACAACAACAACAACAACATGTCCTGTTTGACATTCACAGATTCATTCCATCAAAAACACTCATAAACGTCTTCCAGCCATTTTAAAGTAAACAAAAATCTTGATTATGGATTGATGTTTAATGGTTAAAAGGTTATAAGCTGTTTTGGGGAATGATATCAGGTTATTAGCAGATAATAAGCACCTCCAAGAGAGACGTCTAGTGATGAGATGTGACCTCACTTCCTGTTGGAAGACTTCAGATTGTATGGAACCTGTGAGTCTGGTTTTTATTTATTTATTTATTTATTTTATATTGAGTTTTTTGGGTCTGTTAAGAATCTTGTTAAAGAGCTTGATTTTTTGATTTATTAGATGAGTTTGTGAAAAGAAACTCAAGAAAGAATCCAGTCGCCTGAATTACGACTCCGACTCCAATCCTCATCTCCATCCATGCAGTGATTTGGTGTTTGTGGTCAGATCTTCTTGTTTTTAAGTCATGCGTAACAGAATCATTTCTACAGAATTTCTACAATGAGTTCATTATGGAACAGATTTATTCAGTGTACCTGTTTGGGGCATGTCCTAATAAACACTCAATAATCCTGATCCATTCACACTACATTATTAGTGACTGTAAATCAGGTGCTTACATGCTGCAGTCAGGAAATAAATGTGTATTTAAAGAGGATAATTAACAGCCAGAAATATAATCAGAAAGGTTCAATTTAATGTTCATGTAGTAAATGAGCTCAGAGGAATATCCTCACAGCTCTGCGATTGGATGCAGAATAAAAACATTAAGAGCAGACTGAGTTTATATGATATGACCAACAGCCTCTTCATCATCTACAGTCGCTATTGACATGATTGAGGAGGAACTCAGTCACATGTCCATCCTGTGATAGGAAGTCACTCATGTTACACACACACACACACACACACACACACACACACACACACACACACACAGCAAAACTAGCCAGACAGCTTGCTACTATCAGCTTTGTAGACACAAAGATACATGACGACAACGATGATGATGATGATGATGTATAAACTCAGCCCACTAAACCCTCGGGGGTTTCCTCTGGGTACTCCGGTTTCCTCCCCCGGTCCAAAGACATGCGTAGTAGGTTGATTGGCAGCTCTGGAAAATTGTCTGTAGTGTGTGATTGCATGAGTGAATGAGTGTGTGTGTGTGTGTGTGCCCTGTGATGGGTTGGCACTCCGTCCAGGGTGTATCCTGTCTTGATGCCCGATGATGCCTGAGATAGGCACAGGCTCCCCGTGACCCGAGGTAGTTCGGATAAGCGGTAGAAAATGAATGAATGAATGAATGATTATAAATCACATATAACATATACGTTATAACATATTATAACATATAACATGTTATAACATATAACATATAGCACAAGGAAACAACATCCATCACATAACTTATAAAACATAAAACAAACCATATAACATCACATCACATAGCACACAACACATAAGTCATAAAACCAGGAGACACCCAGGATCTAGCACTGGACCACTCTCTCCATCCTCACTGTTCTATATGCACACCCCTTCTTTGCTCTGTCACTTTAACTCTGGACTTGCACAGCACAGTGCCACTTTATACACTATATACACTATTTACACACCATACTGCACATGGACACTTTAAGGACACTTTAACTCTGGACTTGCACAGCACAGTGCCACTTTACACACTATTTACACACCATACTGCACATGGACACTTTAAGGACAATCTTTAAAAACCATACACACTTATGTATATGTATGCATATGTATATACATTATTTCTCCACCTATATTTCCATATTTTATATAATGTTTTATATAGTCTTCTTATATAGTTTATATTTTTTTTATTCTTATACTGGACAATCGCATAAAGCATTTCACTGCATGTCGTACCCTGTATATATGTGTACTGTATGTGACAAATAAAATTTGATTTGATTTGATTTGAAAACACAAAACATATAACATAAAAGTATATACTACAAAACAACACAATACAACACAAAATATAACACCATATAATATAACAAAACACACAACATAAGAATTTACATTATATATACAGTATATCACATAACACAAGTCAAAACACACATCCAAACAATGTATAACACAACACAATATAACATACCACATATAACACAATGTAAAAAAAACACACAACATATCATATACAATTTAAAACAAAACACCTAACATCTAATATGCTTAACACACAACATAAACCATACAACATACAACAAATAACACAAAACAACACATACACAACCCGAGAGAGAAGGTCATAAGTTTAGATCCCTGCACCACCGAGCTGCCGCTGTTGGGCCCCTGAGACCGAGGCCCTTCACCTTGACAGCTCCGTTGTACTACACCATGAGATGTGAGTGTAAGTCCCTCTGGATGACGGTACACAAATTGTGTAGTCGGTAAAGAAGAAAACAATCAAATCAATACAATGATTTTGTTTCTAAACACAAAATGGAGTTTCGAGGCTGAAAATGAGATTTTATTCTTTGCACGATGCTTCATTTAAAGCTGTATTTAATCTACTAGTTCGAATTACGCAGCATAAATACAATCAATTCACACAGAGAATTTATTAACGTGATCCAATTAACTTATAAAATCCAATTATCTTAAGAAATTCCCAAGTATGCTGGTGCTGATGGGAAGAAATAACTGTAGGTGTAAATGAAAGTGATATATAGCGCTGTGACGTGGTCGATACTGAGGTACGAGGAGGTCCGGTTTGTTCCAGGCATTTGGATGAACGAAACCAAACGGTGTTAATACAACATCATATATTCACCTAGACCTGATGTACACATTTAATTAATTCATTAATTTTAAGAGCTTTTTCCCTCAGTGTAGCCTGACAGTTAGCATAAACTAGCCAGCGTTTGCTATTTATCGCATTTTCAAACACAATAAAGCACAATACATGCACCAGGCTAACTATTCTTAGCATTTAAATTTAAAACCTCTTATTAAAGAACATTTCCTGCTTATCTTTCACTCTAGAAAGCAATGAACGTATGAATGAATTGTTTAAATGAATGACATGCTTTCTTTTTTTGGCAATAAATTAAGAAATTAATCAATTAATTTTTCATACTTTTTTTTGCTTTACATCTACAAAAAGTGGTGTTTTTTTAGCTAGGTGTACAAGATGAGCAAAACTACATTTGTTATGCTGTGTAAAGCTGCTGGGGGATACGGTGGCTTAGTGGTTAGCACGTTCCCCTCACACCTCCAGGGTCGGGGTTCGATTCCCTTCTCCGCCTTGTGTGTGTGGAGTTTGCATGTTCTCCCCGTGCCTCGGGGGTTTCCTCCGGGTACTCCGGTTTCCTCCCCCGGTCCAAAGACATGCATGGTAGGTTGATTGGCATCTCTGGAAAATTGTCCATAGTGTGTGATTGTGTGAGTGAATGAGAGTGTGTGTGTGTGTGTGCGCCCTGTGATGGGTTGGCACTCCGTCCAGGGTGTATCCTGCCTTGATGCCCGATGATGCCTGAGATAGGCACAGGCTCCCCGTGACCCGAGGAACTGAACACTTTTGTACAATTCTCTACGGTTTACATTTGAAGAAAAGAAACTAAAGTAACCACACAGCTGGTTTAAAGTGAGGATGTGGACAGACTGGATGCCGGTAATGACAGGTCCATTACAGCTCATGATTAACGTGATGTTGGGGGAATTTGTCCCATTACCTTGATGAATGCCTTGTAAACATAAGGCACAGCTGCTAATGTATCATCATAATCCAAGATTAGGAAGAGCCGCCAGGCCGATAAATGCAATTAGGCACTGACAGGAGCGTCTCATCTGCACTGTGCTTAATTCATCGCCATGTACAAAAACATACAGTACTGCCAGCCTGGGACAAAACTTAATTAATAACAAAGGCCATGCTAGTTTTTAACCCGTAAGCAAATGCCAGATCCTGATGCTAATCTAAGAAGTTAAATACATCTTCTTTTCCATCTTTTTTTCCCACCTGTCCTTTAGCACTTAATTGCACGTGACATTTCAGGTCGTTTGACTGTCGTAGCCATTGGTTCCTTCGTTACACGTCGCAGTCGTGCCCTCACCCCCTTTGAGACAAGTCCAAATTGTCTCCTTCAATTTTCTTCCAGATCTTATTTTTAGCTCTCGGGACATTTAACTGATGTTTTCCAGAGGCATTTTGAAACTCCCCAGCAGTCTGGCCTCGCCATTATCAGAGCGATGGTCAATTGAGATGATCAATTTGCATAATGAGGCGTTAAATTGTACCCGTCTCTTCTCTTCTCTTCCCTTCTCATCCACCTCCCCATCCCTTTATGTCCCTAAGCCCAACCCAGTGCAAACACAGATCAAATACAGCTCTGATATTTAACACCAACCACCGAACATCAGCGTCCTCAGACAAACCGTCACTGTTTTCATTACCGTTACGTCTCCGGACATCTTACAATATCAGGAGCGTAACTTTAATCTTTACTAACTTAGACCTCTGAGATAAAAAATAAAGACAACTGATGCCACTCTACCTGAGAATGTGTTTAATAGAATTAATCAGCCGTTTATTATAACGTAATTACATGATAATTAAATCCAATCTAGTCTAATTTCAGATGACGCTGGACCTTTTTGCTTCGTTCCAAACATAAATTCTTGACGTGATCTGAATAATCTACCAGTTAAATAAGACCATTTTGAAATGTAACACTTGTACAGAAACAGGTTTAAGAATTATTTGTATTAATCGTAATCGAATAATATAATCAGACTTATTTTATTAGAATCGCTTCATAAGAATGAAGAACAAATTTATCTGCTAGTTTCTCTCATGAGATTATTAAACCTTTTTCTAGAGACATTGGACTATTTCTAAGCTCTAAATCTTTGTTCTATTGACAGATCATTTAGTTAATCATTTTCTAAATGTATACATTTTAAACATAATTATCTGCTAATAGGTATAAAAATATTAAATAGACATAATCTTAATCTTTATTTATTTCGAAGCAGCCAATAAATTTCACTAAATGCAAGATATTTTCACTTTCTAAGATGTTATCTAATATAATAACAGCTCCACCAAGCTCCCATCTCTGGGCCCCTGACCAAGGGCCCTCAACTCTCAACCACTCATTTGTATAAAATGTGACAAAACGTTGCTCCGGATAAGGACATCTGCTAAATTTGGTAAATGTGATGTCATTTTAAACGGTTGCAGTTTATGTTTCTAAAGTATAAATCTAGAAATTTCTGTGGAGAAGACTGTAGAGGATTTACCCTTGAGGAACCCTTGAGGAACTGATGAGGTACACTCTTCAAGGAACCCTCTCTGATGGCTAAAAGAATATTTAAGTATCAAAATCTAAAACTTAATTTTCTAAGAGCACATTTCTATATACAGTTGAGCTCAAATGTTTGCATACCTTGGGAGAATTTGCAAGAACATGAGTGAGAAGACAAAACAAATGTATTTTATTTCTTATAGGATTCAAGTTAATATGTAAGGCATAACATAATGGCACAATCATTAAACAAAACATAAAATAAGGACATAATCCCTGTTTAAAGGTTTTCCTACCTTTAGTTCTTCATATGGTGTGTCACCGCATTTAGCATCAGTGATGGCATGCAGTCTTTTGTAATAACTGTGCATGAGCTCCTTAATTCTCTCAGGTAGTAGAGCTGCCCATTCTTCTTGGCTACATGCTTCCAGTTCCTGTAAATTTGTCGGTTGTTTTGCACAAACTGCACGTTTGAGATCTCCCCAAAGTGGCTGAGTGATATTGAGGTCAGAAGACTGTGATGACCTCCAGAACCTTCACCTTTTTCTGCTGTAGCCACTGGAGGGTCATCCTTGCCTTGTGCTTTGGATCATTATCACGTTGGAACATCCGAGAGCGTCCCATGTGCAGCGTTCATGCTGTAGAATGCAAATTGTCTGCCAGTACTTTCTGATAACATGCTGCATTTATCTTGCCAGCAATTTTTCCTCACTTCCCTGTGACACTGGAGCTCACAGCCCCAAAACATAAGAGATCCTCCACCTTGCTTTACAGTGGAGACGGCGTACTTTTCACAGTAGACCTTCTTGACTTCTCTCCAAATATAGTGTTTATGGTTCAATTGTGGTCTCATCAATTCAATTCAATTCAAGTTTATTTGTATAGCGCTTTTTACAATGGACATTGTCTCAAAGCAGCTTTACAGAACATAAACATAGAGCAGAAGGTAAACATAAGGAGAAGTATAAAGAATTAATATAATAAAAATTCAAGATATATATAGTTCACAGTGTGTATGTATGTATGTATGTGTGTATGTGTGTATATGTATGTATGTATGTATGTATGTATGTATGTATGTATGTATGTGTGTATGTGTGTATATGTATGTATGTATGTGTGTATGTATATGTTTTTATCCCCAATGAGCAAGTCTGAGGTGACTCAGGCAGCAGTGGCAAGGAAAAACTCCCTTAAATTGGTAAAGAAGAAACCTTGAGAGGAACCAGACTCAAAGGGGAACCTCATCCTCATATGGGTGACACTGGAGGGTGTGATTATAAATATACAGTCAAACAGATGCTGTATTGGTGTAAGGATCACATGGAGTTCAGATCTCCTCTTAGTATCACAGAGTCCAACTGGAGCTGATAGATCTGTAGATGTCTCAGGATTCTCACAGAGTCGGCCTCGTCTCGGCGGAGGTCCGAGATCTTCATCGCACGGAAGACGATCGGAGCTGGTACAATGTCTGGATGCCTCGGGATGGGTAGAAAGAGAGAAGCAGTGGAGAGGGATTAACATATCTGCTGTTCATAAAAATGTGCAAGTCTAAAAAAACTCATCACTCCACATGACTCTGCTCCAGAAGCCATGAGGCTTGTCTATGTGCTATCAGGTGTTTCTTTGGCATGACACTAACTTTTATTACTTATTTTTATTAGTAGCTAATATTTACTTTTATATTACAGGTCACTTTGACCATTAGACCCAGTTGGGTTTGTTAAATTTCCCATTTCGGATTTATTGGCTGTGTGAGTTTGGGTTCATTCACATGTTCCACAAGAGCATTAGTGAGATCAGACTTTGATCTTGAGGATGTTGAGGAGACTCCAGTTTCAGTTCATCCTGAAGGTGTTCAGTGGAGTTGAGTCAAAGTCAGGGCTCTGTTCAGGACACAAGAGTTCTTCCACTCCAACCTTCACCTCAACACCATGTCTTCAGGGAGCTGTGTGTTTTGTGCACAGGGGCGTTGTCATGCTGGAACAGGGTTTGAGCCTCTTAGCTCCAGAATATACAAAGAATTCTTCTCAATCGAGTGCCTCAGAGTTTGTAGCAGCGGTTTCCAGAAAAAAACTCATAGCGTTCTTCACCAACTTTCATTTCTCTGCACGTCAGTTTTCTCATCAGCAGATGCTCTAAATTGATTTCGACATTGTCCTCTGTTTCTGCCTCTTCCTCCACCAGCATCTCATAACTCATGGCCATGTTTTTGCTCAGATGGTATCATGGATTTGATTGACTGTGAACCTTCGGTTAGTCATTACTCTGACAGGAGATTGAAACATTCAGAGAAAAATGTGGACTATGTCCTGCACTGGACCATGTATCAGTGTCAGCCGTCCCCTGACAGGCCTGGGTTCTGCTTTCCAGACAAAATATTAAGTTCACATCAGCAAAGTTTTCTCGCTCTGTGTACAAAATCTTACAGGTAATAGAAGAGTAATGGGCAGTGTGTTTGTGTGTGTGTGAGACAGAGAGAGAGAGGGGGAGAGAGAGAGAGAGAGAGAGAGAGAGAGAGAGAGAGAGAAGCAGATATCTAAGGAAATGAAAAGAACTGCATGTGTGTGTGTGTGTATGTGTGTGTGTGTGAGTACTAGTTCTAGGTTCTAGGACATGTCTGAATAATGCATGTTGTGCACGATAGGGTTCCTCTAGAGGTACAAACAGAACTTGTAGACTTTAGAAGGTTTTAGATTTATCCTTTTTATAATACAAGACTGTTACAGAAGATCATGAAGTGGACATAATAAATCAAAGCCCAAAGAGAGCGCAGTGCAGCGCCGTGACACGAGTGAGATCTAAAAGCAGAACCCACACTGAACATCATCTCCTCTTTTAAGCAGTAGTGATGGAACATTTATGACAGAGCTGGACTGAGAGTGTGATTGATGCTGTCAGGTTCTGAGCAACAGCTGCTGTGTGATAAAGGCTTCAGCGCCGTGTCTCCTGTCGTCTTCAACACCTCAGCTTAGAGGAGCACATCTCAAAGACTGTGCTGCATCTTCAGAACTACATTATGCTCTTTAAATAGAAAATGGATAGAACAGGAACAAAGAACCCAGGAATGGAGACTTTAATATTATTACTTTTAAATCATTTGGCTAGAAGTGAGGATTAAGAACATGTATCTTTGTGTATGGTTCCAGTCAGATTGGCTAATGCTAGCTAGCTGACTAGGTTTAAAATACTCACCAAAATGCTGTCAGATTAGCTAATGCTAACTAGACAAATAGACTACAAAATACCAAAAATGCTGCCAGCTTGGCTAATGCTAACTAGCTGACTAGCATTTAAAATACTCACCAAAATGCTCTCAGATTAGCTAATGCTAACTAGACAAATAGACTATAAAATACTCACCAAAATGCTGTCAGATTAGCTAATGCTTTCCTATGATGTCAGATCATGCTTGCTATCTGGCGAGCTTCAGCAGTGAGGATAATGAGGTATAGCCTAGATTCTATCAGGACATTTGCAATGTTAGTCATGTTAGTTTAATAGCTTCAGTGGTGAGGAATATTGATTATTATGGATTCAAAAAATCCTCTCAGAAATCCTTTTAGGTTATCTTAGCTTAGCTATGTGGCTAACAGTATTAGTCAAAATACATTCAATATCTTAAACAACTATAGCGTAATTACCGTCGACCTCTGCGTGTGTGTGGGTGTGTGTGTGTACACATCACATAGCCGTGTACATGCAGCGAGCTCTTTATGCTCCCGGCTCAGGATTAGATAGCTGAGCTTTACATGGCTGACTGAGACCTAATTTACCTCGATGCCGGCACACGTTTGGGAAAAGAAACACCCACTAACCCCCCAATACTGAGTGATTAAATAAAGGTCATGTGCTCTGGAGATTTTCTGCTCCAGTTAAACAAGGATGGCACGCACAAAAAACCACACACAGCTCAGGGAACATGTTCTGACCTGTCCAGAATACTTTTCCTTTTAAAACAGCCCTGGAAATGGAAATGATTGTCCATATAACGAGCGCTGTGGGTGTTTGTGAAGCGTGGCCTGAAATCCATACCATCAGCACAAAAAAAAGAGGAATTGATTATTATAATGAGAGCGATGTAAGAAACACAGAGACGAGGACAGCAGAAGAAAAGAAGAGCTTTCTGAGGAGCACGTATAGACGCAGGAGATGGTTTAGGATGGGACGCGGCCTTGTGCATATGTTCATGAAGGGTTTAGATGATAGAGTGTGAAATGCAGATACGGATATAAACGAACGAGCACGAAGAAAACAAAAGCGTTATTAATTCTCATCAGCTACAAATACACTCCAACACTTTCCATGATGTTCAGGAACATGGTCCTTTGTTATGAGCAACATGCAGAAACATGCTTTTTTCAAACTTAAATAAAGATTCTCATCAGGTCTTCGTATTCGTGTGTAAGAGGATAAACACCAAACATTCCAAAAGCTTTCATGCCAAAGCTGATTTGCATTTAGCCACGCCCACTCATCTCCATAAAAGGCAATGATCACAGAGAGCTGAAAATGATGAAATTTTGTCAAAAAATAGAGAAAGAGCTAAATCTTGCAGTTTTACACACACACACACACACACACACACACACACACACACACACGCTTCCTTTTAAAGCAATGCCATTACATTTTTCAAGAAATGGCTTTGTTAATATGTATAGAGATTTTACCAAATGAACATTAAACTGGTGTGTGACGTCATCGAAAGTGTAAATCTGTCTATAAAATCACAGCGATTCATTAACAGTTACATGATTGAAGGTTCACATTAGTGTATAAAGTTACTCAATCTCAGGCATCAGATACGAACGTTTTTTTTTATATAACTACATTTTTCATAAAGGGGCACGGTAGCTTAGTGGTTAACACGTTCGCCTCACACCTCCAGGGTTGGGGGTTCGATTCCCACCTCCACCTTGTTTGTGTGGAGTTTGCATGTTCTCCCCGTGCCTCGGGGGTTTCCTCCGGGTACTCCGGTTTCCTCCCCCGGTCCAAAGACATGCATGGTAGGTTGATTGGCATCTCTGGAAAATTGTCCGTAGTGTGTGATTGTGTGAGTGAATGAGAGTGTGTGTGTGTGCCCAGCAATGGGTTGGCACTCCGTCCAGGGTGTATCCTGCCTTGATGCCCGATGACGCCTGAGATAGGCACAGGCTCCCCGTGACCCGAGAATAGTTCAGATAAGTGGTAGAAGATGAATGAATGAATGAATGAATGAATTTTTCATATGTTCCATTATTTATGTAAATGCTCCTATGAACAATTTATGTACACATTTCTTCATATCCAGTGAAAGAAACAAGACCAATCTTCTAAATACATATGCAAATGACATTTTTATACTTTTTAGCGAACATGTCATACTTTTTTATCCCTTTATAGTTACATATGATGCTGTGGAACCTCCATGAAACAAATTAGTTCCAGTTGTCACTTACGTTACAGCAGCTATAAAGTTGCCTCTCTTTATTCTCAGAAAAATGCAAACGAGTGCATTCGTATAAACCTGAGTACTGTTAGTGCCACTGTTAAAGAGAATTAATAAACAACTCCTGATATGAATACAACCTTTAATGATCCTGCTGAATTAACAACACTAGCGGACTGTGTGTGTCCAGGTAGACGTCGAACCTGGAACGTGAAAAAAAAAGAATTCAGTTCAGCATAACAGCAACATCGAGAGTGAGAGTGAGAGAGAGCGTGAGCCAGCGTAGCCTGAAATGAGGATGCAAGGTCGTTAGAGATGACACGCCATTTCGGTACACGCCATCATCGTGACTGCACTTTGAAATAGATGAAAAACAGCCACTGAATCTCTCTCAATGAACGCCATAAACACACGCATGGTGTCCTATATTTACTTCTTTCATAAGAAATATCTTCCATCCAATTCCTTTAAGTATATTTTCCTCAGGGGGAACAGCATGAATGGCTAAAACTGTACATGTATATATATATATGTGTGTGTGTGTGTATATGTATATATATTACACACACACACATCATTATATTAAAGTACCATATAGCACTAGGTGGCACTATTGATATTGATATATACACTCAGTATCGTACATCTGGAACCTTCTCCTCCCTTTTTCTTCTTCCCTTTTATCTGAAGGTAATCTTTGAATTAATATCTCATTTCTTTATAAAAAAAGGAGTGTGTGTTAATTTGAAGAGTACCCACATTTCCTTTACACCTATACCCCTCTTCAGCTATTCTTCGCTCTGTATTTATATTCGCTGCTGTCAAATTAACTTAATCTCAAAAAGGAAAGTGTCCAATTTAGTTAACTTCAGCTCAAACAAAGAATCTAACACATCCCGTCTCTGTGAAAGTGAAAGTGCAAATGCTGGAATTTTCTTCTCGTACCCAATTTGTCAATTAGACAGACTTGGGGGGGAAAAAAAGCACTTACACTTTCTGGATTTCTGTATATGGCTGTAATCTTTTTTTTTTTTCCTTTTTTTTTTAAATCTCAAATTCCAGCTTGATTGCTGAGAGTTTTGAGAGAATGTGCCACAAGTTCATGTCGCTCTTGTCTCACAGCGAGATTTTTCTCTTTTGTTGTTATTTCCACTTCATAAGAAGAAAAACGAACACAGGAATGCACTTTGCCCCAGTGGATGATTACAGAGAGAAATGGCGGACATGCTGTTGTCATGATGAAGACCTCTAAGGTGGAACAAAACAATCGTGAGAAATAAAGATCTCCCTGCTGTCTAAAAAAGTACAATGATTTAGACCATGCTGCTTTAAACTGCAGTTTGTTTTTTAATCTCAAAAAAACGGATAAAAAAATTTCTTTGATTAAATTAGCTCATAGTTGTATATTCTATAATCGCACACTTCTACAGCTTTAATACCACACACACATTACATAAGCAAATTAAAAAGTGTGTACATAATAGATGATGTGGTGATGTTTACTGTAAGGTGATGTACTGATGTATGGAAGAAGTCTCCAGTGTCGGTGCTTTGTCAGTTTCTCAGTAACTGTTTCTCAGTTATTTTTCTTTTTAGCGTCATGAGAGAAAGAAAAAAGTTGAGGAAAATAAACTAACTACCGAACAAACAAGCCAACTAACCAACCAACTAACTAACTATACACAACCAAACTAACAACTAACCAAAAAACTAACAACTAAGAAACACAAGCAACAAACCAACAAAAACAACCATCAAACCCAACCAAAAACCAACAACTATCAAACCCAACCAACAAATACAACCATCAAAACCAAACCGATCATCAACCAACACAAATAACAATACACAACCAAACCAACAAACAAAAAAGAAACACATACAACAAACCAACCCAAACAACTATCAGACCTAACCAACCAACTAATCAGCACAAAACAATCCCACCTGACCAACTCTGCCCACAAATCAACAAATAACCAATCTCCCAACCAACCAACCAACCAACCAACCTTCCTCAACTCAACCAATTCCAACTCAACGCAGGCAAAGTGTAGAGTACTAAGTTGTATTGTCTCTTGTAGCTGTTTCATTTTTACTGTGTACTACCATCTGTACATGGTTGAAATGACAATAAAAGCTTCTTGACTTGACCAACCAAGCAGAATCAACTAAACCCAACCAGCCAAATAAACCCAATCTACCAACACATCCAGCGGAATGTAGAATAATAGTAATAATAATGTCCAGATAATCTGCAAAATAAGATGATGATTAAACCTGTAGCGTTAGGAGTAGAAGGCTGATTCCTTGATTGATGACACGCTAACTTATGAGGTAAAGTCTTAGCTTCACTAATGAGCATCTGTAGGTGACATAATCGGCAAAGTTGAGAAAGATCCACTCATCAAAAGGAGAAGCTCTCAGAATTTCACATGATCCCCTTCAGCAGGTTCTATATTATTTATATCATTCTTCTTTTTATATCAGAGTACAAAGTCCTCAGCCCCCGAGTGCACATGGAAATTACTGGATTATTTTCCAACGCAGGTCACTTCACAGACATCAGGCACAGCTGTGTGGGTCATGACTGTTAAACACTGAAGGCTTGTCACAGGTTCTATGTAGAAGATTAAGAAATTTTACAGTTCCACTATCAGAAGCTATTAGTCATTAATTATTCAATAAATCCTTGAAGAATCCATAAAGACGCCGTTTGGTCCATCGGTTAAACTTTAAAGTTTTATTGCAGAACCCAACAACTGAGTTTTTTAACCTTTCAAAGTGTTAATGTTTGGCATAAAGACACAATCCACAGAACTCATATATGGATGGTTTATGGGTTCCACATAAACCTCTTTTCAGAAGTTATGACATCCACTGAACCCTTGAACTCTTTCCTATGAGTGTTATTTGACTTGTCCATCTGGTGGACATTTAAAGATTCTACGTATTCCTATGGTTCCTAAGTAAAAAAAATGACTAATTGCTTGGTTCATCATGGACTGAAAGGTTGTCACCGGGATGCTTGTACAATTTTTGAAACGGTATTTTTTAAGGGATCTTTAAATAATTAAGGATTCATAGCTTCTAAACAGGGGCTGTCAAGGCTTCTACATAGAACCTTTAAGGGTGTCCACGAGGGACAGTTGATATAAAATGCTTAAAATGCTTAAATATCCAACAAAGGTTCCATACTTCAGGCATTTTAAAATTTAGAGCCATAACTATTCACAGAACCCGTAAAGATATTCAGTTCCTCCATGCCTAATCTTCAACAGCTGCTCTGTGACTCATCACTGTGTGACTGTTACCAGGAGAAATAAGTGCTTTGTCTAAAATGTTCCACAGAACACTCACACTATCACACTTGTAGCTCTTCACAAAACTCCACTACAATTTCCAAGTCCATCAGTGTGAGAGCCCGTCAAGTGCCCATGTCACACGTTCCTCAAGCACCGGAGTAATAAGGCTAGACAGTTTAGAACCTTTAAGGGTTGTCACTCAGCAGGAACTCTTAAAGTCTCAATGTGCAACATGTTTCGCCACCAGGAACTGTTCCAAGTAGAACCTATCTCGGGTTTTCCTTAAATTTAGTTCTCCACTGAACCCTTGAGAAATAACTTCAAACTAATGCCTTGAAACACTCTATAAAATTGGTGGCCTTGAAACTTTGAAGGATGGCTTTACATGGAACCTCCAAAAGTTCCTCAAGGGCCATGACACATTATTATGAACCTTTACATTTACATTTAGTACTATAAATAATAGAGGTGATAAGAACAGTTTTTTTAATTATTCATTCATTCATTCATTCATTCATTTTCTACTGCTTATCTGAACTACTATCTCAGGCGTCATCGGGCATCAAGGCAGGATACACCCTGTACGGAGTGCCAACCCATCGCAGGGCACACACACACTCATTCACTCACACAATCACACACTACGGACAATTTTCCAGAGATGCCAATCAACCTACCATGCATGTCTTTGGACTGGGGGAGGAAACCGGAGTACCCGGAGGAAACCCCGAGGCACAGGGAGAACATGCAAACTCCACACACACAAGGCGGAGGCGGGAATCGAACCCCCAAATCTGGAGGTGTGAGGCAAACGTGCTAACCACTAAGCCACCGTGCCCCCCGTTTTTTTAATTAATGAAATGAAAAAGCAATTTTGGAGTTTATTGTTTTGTTCTTCCGGTAGAACCTTTCAATAAAGCATTCCTCTATCAGGCTTCCAAACAGAATCCCTTTAGGAGCTAATAATTCCTTAAATATTCAAAGAACTGTTGAGGAACATTTTTTTTCCCTGAGAGTGTAGATCACTGGAAGAGTTCTTTGGTGTCCTTTGGTGGAACCTTACCATAAACCATTTCTCTATCAGACAAGCTTCTGAAATAACCGCTGTAGAAATTCAAACTATTGAACATTTTTTCTCGAGTTTGTAGATAACTGGAAAAAGTACATTTCTTTTGGTTGTTTGGTATTTTCCTTTAATGGGACTTTACAATAAAAAATTCAGTCAAACAGGCTTCCAAACCCTGTAGGAAGTGCTTAAAGATTTAAGGAACCAGAGGTACATTTTTATGAGACTGCAATGCACTGGAAAAAATAACACTAAAAGTCCTTTGGTGGAACTTCATACTAAAGCATTTCTCTACCAGTACGACCTCCAAAGAGAACCCGTTTAGGTAGCTGAGAAATCCGTAACAATTGAGAAACATTTTTTGATAAAGCTTTGGTTTTGATCCTTTAATGGAATCTTATAATTAAAATTTGATTGTCAGCCAGGTTTATAAACAGATCCACTGTGGGAAGCTAAGAAGCCATATTACGTTACATTTACAGCATTGACCAGACACCTGTATCCAAAACATCTTACATTTTATCTCATTTTATAAAACTAAGGGTTAAGGGCCTTGCTCGGGGGCCCAGCAGTGGCAGCTTAGTGGACCTGGGATTCAACCTCACAACCTTCCGAGCAATAGTTCAATGCCTTAACCACAAAGCTCCCACTAAGCCTAATACTACTCATATGACTACATGTCTAATTCCACATCATTAGTGTCTATCTTGATGCTGGACTTGAGCCTGAGATCAGAATGGAACAAGAACTGATTTTTGAGCTTAGAGACAGGACTGAATGTGGCTCCTTGTTTTAGACAGATATAAATAGCCTTTAAATCTGCTTTTACCTCAGACAAAAAAAAAGCAGGTGTGTTAAAAAGATCTCTCTCTTACCTCCACTACTATAGAGATAAAGACATGCTCGACAGTTCAGTCTCAGCCTCGGTACCAGATTTACAGACTCTTTATTCACTCCTAAATGATGCTGGAAATGTGAAGACTACAAATAAAAAGAAATCTTCACACACACTTTTATTTTTCACAGTTCAGTCATCAGACGTTCAGAGAACTGAATCCCAGCCAGTGATCCTGACTCTCGGGAATTTCTTGTAAACAAATCAAGAAAATGAGGCTTAATTGTCGGCGACCACGTCGTCCTATCTGCTGTCATAACAAGCCTTGTAGAATTCTACGTTCTGATTGGTCAGATCCAGAAAGTGTCAATTAAAGTTCTGTAAAAGTATTAACACAGTTTCTTAATTACAGGTGTATACTAGGATGTATACAGGTTGGTGCTCCATGTGTCTGAGGTAAAGCTATAAATTAATTAACTTAAAAAGAAAAGAAATGAGAGTCTTGCATCATGGAAGTGAGAACAGGATCAGATTTTTTTTTTTTTTACATTTTATTTTGCATTAACACTTTGATATCACTTTATATGAAGTGTAGAGGTGAGTGTGAGACGGTTTTTCATCTCACTCCTGCCTGCTTCTGAAAGAATTCCACTTGCAGTTTCGTTTTAATCTTAATTATCCCAGAGGCCCAAAAATGTTGTTTTCTCCAGTTTATATCGTGTCTACAGTATGTCGATCAATGAACGTCTTCCTTATGTCTCACTTCACAGTGGTGTTAATATGAAGGTGAAGTCGTGGCCTAATGGTTAGAGAGTTTGACTCCTAACACTAAGGTTGTGGGTTCGAGTCTCGGGCCAGCAATACCACGACTGAGGTGCCCTTGAGCAAGGCACCGAACCCCCCCAACTGCTCCCCGGGTGCCGCAGCATAAATGGCTGCCCACTGCTCCGGGTGTGTGTTCACGGTGTGTGTGTGTTCACTGCTGTGTGTGTGCACACTTTGGATGGGTTAAATGCAGAGAACAAATCCTGAGTGTCACCGTACTTAGCCGTATGTCACGTCACTTTTTATCAGTATTTCTGTTTTTTTCATAGAATACTAGGGGTGATATGAATAATAATTGTAATATATATATATATATATATATATATATATATATATATATATATATATATATATATATGAATATAGGTTTGTTAGATTCATTGTAAAATACTAAAGAAGTAAATATTGTTGCTAACTGGACGTGTGATATTAAATCTGGTTGCTGCCATATTTGCAGCGAAATCCTCCTGAATAATTCTGGTATGCTGAAGGTCTGGTGTTGTTACCATCTTCCGATCAACATAATCTCAGCATTTCTATTAAAGAGTTTAATGTTTAAACAGCAGCACTTCACTTCCTGACGATGAACACGTCTTTAATTCGAACGGAACTAACCCCTGCTCCCGAGAGGTTTCTGTCGGGTTCTCGGGGTCCTCCAGGTTCCTTCATTATGCCTTAGTAATGGATTTCTTTTTGCCCTTCATCTCAATGTTACGACTCATTTCTGAACACGTAGAATAATTACGATTTAAAATCAGAGCAGCTACAACTGGTCTGTCAGTAGATTGGAGGGGCTTAGATCGGATTTTATAGGATTTTATAGGATTTTACGGTAACGACACAGGAGAAGAGAATGTGAATAATTGTTTCTTTCCTTTTGCAGCTTGAAAAATGTGTTGAATTTCAGATCCATCTCAGGAACTGGTGCAGAGACAGCTTGGATTCAGAGCAGAATTTGACCATGGAGACATGTGCTGTGTTTGTGATAAATAAGCAGAGGATTGTTTGTTTACTCTTGGAATGACAAGAGGGACAGCAATGGCCGAGGGAAACAGATGGACAGGGTCTACAGGGGGCTTCAGGTGCACTTGAGCTGCAAAGCTGTTTCACCTCACCCAGGGCTTTGACGAAGCCAGAGACATTCTCTCGTGTGCTTGGGTCCCCTGATGGTTGGAAATGAGCTCAGGCAGATCTGACAGGCTGATTGCTGCCTCCTGCTTTGCTGTTCTATCTGAATGGAGGCCTGTGACATTCACTAGAAGCAAATCAACCTCTTCTTTTACACAAATTACCTCCGGACACCAGGGCTTGTCATGACACCGAGCCGGCTGATGAGGACTACTTGATCTTTGTGGGATAAACTCCACAGTGAGCTTAACCTCCAGCGAAAGATCACCGGATGCTTTTCACCCCTCGGTCTATCACCTCTATAGCTCTGCTGCCTGATCTTTTTTTTAATAGGAAGGTGACCTGATTGCAGAGAGGAAATATTCGAGCCGCGAGTAAACAAGCCGTGGTTAAAAAGGCAGATATAATAGAATTTGCAGCGATCATGTTCGTGATTCCACACAAACAAAGCAAAAGGAAAGCCTGAAGCGCCTGTAGACAATTACGTTTAAAAAAGGACAAAAACTATTCTGATTTTTTTTGTCCTTGGACTTCCATCAAATCATCAAAGCTCCTACATTTTTAACAAAATGCTAAAATTTTAGAGTATGCTAATTACATAGCACCCGGAACCTGGGATCTCACAGAATTTCTCATAAACAGGTTTCTTTGACTTTAGATAAAAACATGCATGGAGGCTGACGGATACTTGTGTGCATTTTGTAAAAAAAGAGGACAAAAATAAAAGAAACACAAATGAAACAAGACTGAAATAAACAGGTTAGTTATGTTAGTCAGGTTAGTCAGACTGACTCACTGAAACAGACTGACTCACTGAAACAGACTGAATCACAGAACCAGACAATCACAGAAACAGACTGACTCACTGTAACAGACTGACTCACTGAAACAGACTGACTCACTGAAACAGACTGACTCACTGAAACAGACTGACTCACTGTAACAGACTGACTCACTGAAACAGACTGACTCACTGAAACAGACTGAATCACTGAAACAGACTGAATCACAGAACCAGACAATCACAGAAACAGACTGACTCACTGTAACAGACTGACTCACTGAAACAGACTGACTCACTGAAACAGACTGACTCACTGTAACAGACTGACTCACTGAAACAGACTGACTCACTGAAACAGACTGAATCACAGAACCAGACAATCACAGAAACAGACTGACTCACTGAAACAGACTGACTCATTGAAACAGACTGACTCACTGTAACAGACTGACTCACTGAAACAGACTGACTCACTGAAACAGACTGACTCACAGAAACAGACTGACTCACTGAAACAGACTGACTCACTGAAACAGACTGACTCACTGAAACAGACTGACTCACAGAAACAGACTGACTCACTGAAACAGACTGACTCACTGTAACAGACTCTCACTGTAACAGACTGACTCACTGAAACAGACTGAATCACTGAAACAGACTGAATCACTGAAACAGACTGAATCACTGAAACAGACTGACTCACTGTAACAGACTGACTCACTGTAACACCTGTTTAATCAGTTGTTCTTGTTCTTTAGTAGACTCTGGTGTGGCTTCTGCTTGGTTGGAATGAAAACCTGCACCATACCGGCCCTTTCCGGATAAGACTGGACGCTGCTGAATTAAACAGACTGAATCACAGAAACAAACTGAAACACCTAACAAACTAAATCACAGACACAGACCGAATCAATGAATCACCAAACAGATAGAATCACTGAATCACCGAACAAACTGAATCACTAAAACAGTCTGAATCAGTAAATCAGACTGAATCGCTGATTATGTCCGACACACTATAATCAATATGTTACTATAATCAAGCCATTAGGCCTGGAGTCTCATTGTAGTTCTGCATCTCTTCCAAATAACAAGCAGCTTAAACTGGAAAACTGGTGATTGTGTTGCGAAACGTCCATGTAATATAAGTTAGTTCCTGTTTTTACTATGTTATAGCAGCTATAAATACCGGTCACCTCATCATTCTCTGGGGCGTTTCACACATTAAATATTTCCCTGTGTGATTGTGAACCCCGGGTAAAGGGATTCCTGGGTTGTGTAGGTAGAGGTTTCACACTGCTCCTAACAAGCAACAAGCCGTAACAGAGCGTCGTTTCACACTGTAAACGTTTGTCACCGTGATGTAGAGCTAACAGAGAAAAGCCTGTTCTGATCCTGCTTCATTTTCATTGCTTCAGCTTCACAACCCCAGGAAAAAAGCCCTACTGCTACGTATATTCCATGTGTGAAACCTTAAGAGCCGCATTAAAAGGTCTTCATTAAAATAGTTAAAAGTTTTTTCTACCTTAACGTTAATAAGATGAAACTGTGTGAACTGTTGTGAAAAGATGTGAACCGTTTACTTCTGAGTGTTACAAAGCACTGACACTGGAGACTCTTTGTGTTAACAGTAAATAGATGCCACCTTACAGAACACCATTATAAATCTCATTTTAAACTGTTCACGAGGATCTTTTACTAGCTGTTGCTATGGAAACGATTAAGCGTATTAGAGTGTTTGAGCGTATTAATTGTACATAAACACCTGATATCGAGAGGCAAATTTTAACCAATCAGAACACGGAATTTGAAAAAAGGCAGAAAAACGAACCTATGAGGAAATCTCTGTGCATCAATTTATACTGATGCAAGATTTATCTTTTTTTTACGATAAATTCTCCCGAGTAAATGTCAGTTGTTATAAACACAGCATCAGAAAGGGCTTTTCATGGTTGCATTTTGCGTGACTTTCTTCAAAACTACAAAAGACTAACAACAGACCTTGAACATCGAGCAGGATACAAGATACGCTCGAGTACTATAAAGACCTATAAAAATCTAAATAGATATAAAAGGCTTGATATTTCTACTATGGATGCTAACAGCTGCTAAATGCTGGAGCTATATTTTGCTCAGACCATTTTTCCAGGCTGCATCCGTGAGCATGGAAATGCATCAAAGAGGAAGGAAAGGGCATCATCAGGTAACTACAGGCTATGGGCTAAGATAATGTCTGTAGCTATTACAGCACTGAACCAGGCCTATTTTCTCTGGTTGGTTCCTGTAATTATGTGCTTTGCTGTTGTTTTCACACCTTTTCAGCATCCTGGGTGCAGTAATGTGATGTCAGGTGCCCAAATGCACAGAGAGAACATCGAGTACTGTAGCTGATTATTTCCAAGCCACAGCAAACCTTTAGATATTCCGCTAAAAGCTCAGTGGCTACTGCGCCTCAGGGAATCATGTCGCTGCACTAACTGGTGTGAGAAAAGGTTGAGGGGGTAATTAAAACCAAATATAAAAAAAACCTGGGGTGAAATTTCAGATCGATAGAGGAAGAAGGAGAGACGCAGTTTCCTACTCAGAGCTTCTCCTGCCTCACACTGCGCAGCGCAAACCAACCAACTCCGGTTCCTGCCAACTATTAGACAATTAAACAGCAGTCTCCTACTTACAGAGCTCACAGAGATAAAAGTGTTTAGCTCCAGATTTCAGCTAAAGCTTGTGCAGGGAGTTAAAGCATCAGAACAAGATTTCTGTTCTTAGAAATATAATTAAAGGAAGGTACTTTTCTTTAAACCTAATCTCCATCCATTGTATCTGCAGTGTGTGTGTGTGTGTGTGTGTGTGTGTGTATGTGTGTGTGTGTGTGTGTTTGATTATCACAGACATGAAATCCCTGCTCTGAAAAAAGAACAGGAAATTTGTTCACTCACTTATAATGGAAGGCTAAGGGCAGATGGTGAACTCGCGAACTCACACGCACACGTTTTTAAATAGTGCCAAGTTTTGAAAAATTCTTCTTTTCAGAAAAAGAACTACATTTTCACTGGTAGCTGTGCGGCTCGGAGACGTTTCTGCTAAGACGTTCGCTCGTCCTCGCACTATTATCGTTTGTGTGGAGCAGCTGGTAATGATTGCTAATTTACTTCTAGATTAGCCTAATTGTATGTTAACAACTGTAGGAATTTTTGTAGCTTGTTAGACAACAAAGAATTGCTGCTTTTAACTTTACTACCGTTTATAGACACACTGATAAATGGAAGACATTGTTTGCTGTGGATGTGGAATAAAGTCACTGGATCTAACCTGAACACCATGTGGTAAATAGTTGGGTTACGCTTAAGGCTACAAAATCTACAGCATCCATGTGAGATTTTCAACAGATGCAAGAGTGAAACATGGAGATTAACATTTTTGTTTTAATTGTACCGGTGTTGCTGCCTCACAGGTCCACTGTTGTATTAGGAAATGGTAAAGATTTGTATTTAGAAAAAAACAACATATAAACACAATTTACTTCTAAATAGCAAAACCCCATTGGATGGATTCCCAATGCCTCAAATACAAGACATCTTAGAGTCAATGTATGGAGCCTCAGTATTCAGCACTCTAGATCTGAGGAGTGGATACTGGCAAGTTATGATGGATCACTGCAGCATCCAGAAAACGGCGTTCGTTACCAACAACAACCAATATGAGACAACATGGACTTGGGATATCTTCTCCAGGTAGGGCACGAGACAACGAATCAGGAACAACATTACTCTGACCTTTTCTGTATTGCACAGTGAAATCCAGCCCCTGAAGTCGAATGGCCCATCTCATGAGTTTTGATGTCAGTCGAGGATAGTTCAATACCCAAACAAGAGCTGCATGATCCGTAATAATTTGAAATCGTCTTCCTTCCAGATACTTCTGCCACTTCTCCACATACCACAGCAAGACATTCCTTCTCCGATACGGAGTATGATTTCTCCGCTCCATGAAGCAATCTTGAAGCGTATGTTATGACACATTCACCTTGGTCCGATTCTTGAGTAAGAACAGCACCCAGACCAATGTTGCTTGCATCTGTCTGTACCTTAAACGGTCTGCTAGGGTCTGGTGGAATGAAAACTGGGGCCTTTTGTAAAGCATCCTTCAGCCTCTCAAAAGCATTGTGCCATTCTTCGGTCCAATCCCACGTCGCATCCTTCCACTTGAGAGCATGTAAAGGTGCGGCAAGCTCAGAAAAACCTGAAATAAAACGATGGTACCATCCAGCAAGGCCAAGGAACCGCTGAACCCCCTTTAAGTTCCTTGGAATAGGGAAGTTCTTCACAGCTTCTACCTTGGTCTCCTCTGTTTTGATTCCTTCTTCAGAAATCACATGTCCTAGGAAAGATAATGATTTCCTACACAGGTTACACTTCTTAACATTTAACGTTAAACCACTTGCTTCCATTTCACAAAACACTGCTTTGAAATCTTCGATGTGTCTTGGGCGTGTAACAGTGTTATATCCTGTGCCAATACACACTGTGCAAAACATGAAGCCATTTATAGCAAAGCCAAACTATGAAACACAACTTCCACAAACAACGCTAACGTCCTTTTACATAAAAAAAAAATCTCACAACTCCTAGAAAATGTTTTTTCCAAAATCCGTTCCAAACCCAAAAGCAAGAGAAAACTGTCAAAGAAAATGTCTCCTACCTCCATCTGGTTATTATCAGTTATTTATATAACTAACCAATGACAGAGACCAGTGACAAACACGTTCTCACATGAAAGCATACGACTTCAGTAAGTACACAAGATTTCGATTGAGAACAAACACAAAAGAGAAGCAGGATCTGAAAGTCGGCCATATTGTTTTTGACACTCCGCTTTCAGGAAGTGAATGTCGTGTAGCATCTCAGCATGGAGCTGGCTCCTCCTAGAGAGATGGAGGACACACACACACACACACACACACACACACCCAGGGAGTGTAGTTTCTCCATGTTCTCCGGTTTCTTCTCACATACCAAAAGCATGGAGGTTTATTGCAATATTAACTAACATATCAGTGTTGCTAAGACTTTTCAGCAAAAACTAGCTAATGAATACTCAAAAAATTGCTTTCTGACATCACAGACTAATTTGCATATTCGTTGTGATGAATCGTGATGGTGATTTACATGACAAAGTGTTTCATGAAGAAGAAAGACATTTCTAATGGAGCAGAATGTGTTCGATTTCTCAGAATACATTAGAGTTTATTTCTTTTGGAAAAACATTGTCTTTGGCCATGAACCACAGACTGACCTTATATATATTCTATATTTTAATCTGACAGAATGAAGAATCTGCAGTGAGACGTCAGAATGCAGAGCTGAATTAAACGATTAATGACTGGTTGCTGGAAGCAATGGAGATTAGTGACTAGTTGTTTGGATCAATTGGCAGTTGAGGTCAGTGGTGGTTGAGAACAATAGGGTTTAGTGATTGTTGGGAACAATGGTGATTAGTGATTACTTTTGGAGAAGTGAAGTGAAGTGAAAGTGACGTGACATACGGCTAAGTACGGTGACACTTACTCAGAATTTGTTCTCTGCATTTAACCCATCCAAAGTGCACACACACAGCAGTGAACACACACACACCGTGAACACACACCCGGAGCAGTGGGCAGCCATTTTGAGAATAGTGGTGTTCAGTGGCAGGTTGTTGAGAATAATGGTGTTCAGTGGCAGGTTGTTGAGAATAGTGGTGTTCAGTGGCAGGTTGTTAGGAATAGTGGTGTTCAGTGGCAGGTTGTTGAGAATAGTGGTGTTCAGTGGCAGGTTATAGTGGTGTTCAGGAATTAGTTTTTTTACACTGCTTTAAAAATTTAATTCACATTGTCACACACATACAGACATGTGACATGCAGTGAAACGCTTAAGTTTTTACGTATCCCAGGTTATTATGAGCCTGGGGTCAGAGTGCAGGGTCAGACATCATACAGCATACCTGATTAAGATTAAGGGCCTTGCTCAAGGACCCAAAGTTTGATGCCTCAGCAGCTTGTGGGCTTGAATCCCAACCTTCTGCTCAGTAACCCGAAGCCTTAACCACTGAACCACTGAACCATCACGTCCTCACTAAAATAACCACTCACAGTTCCACACTGGTGGTGAGGTGATTGAACCAGCAGCAGTGATGTGATCTGGAGAGTCGTCTCATACAGGGACGTGGTAGCCTAGTGGTTAAGGTGTTGGGCTACCAATCGGAAGGTTGTGAGTTCAATTCCTATATCCACCAAGCTGCTACTGCTGGGCCCCTGAGCAAGGCTCTTAACCCTCAGTTGTATAAAAATGTAAGTTTATCGAGTGTCACTGACATCTGTTTAAACAGATCTTTGCTTTTTTGTGTATTTCTACTCAGTACTTTTTTTAGTAGCAAGTAGAAACACACAGAAAAGCAAAAATCAGTAAAAATACAGTAATTCCTTTATAAGTGAATTTGGAGTAAACAGATTCTATTCTTTTATCAGTGCAGGGAAATATGATGCAAATTCTCTCTCTCTCTCTCTCTCACACACACACACACACACACACTGAAAATGTAGTGGAAAGAAATAAACTGGATGTATTTTTAAAGACTAATTATTCGGCTCAAAGTCATTACACCAAGGTAAAGACAATATTGGGTAACGATTGCACTCCTGTAACATAGATGTGCAGTGTTTACTGTTAATCTCTTAACAATCTTAAACCTTACATTTACATGACCATTTTAAATTAAAAAGGATCACCAAGCTGTCCCAGATGTGACATTAAGTTTCCGGGAAAACGGTGTTTCGTCTCCTCCTGACATCGCAGAGGAAAAACACACCGATATTAAAAGACGGGTTATTGTACTGTTTATATCCTTAATGCTTTGCCTCTGCGGGGTGTTAACTGCAGTCTCTCATTAGGAAGAACTTGAGAGCTGACACATTCATGAGGTCCCGAAGATGCGAATACAGCCAAATATAACTCCTGAGGATCGGCTCACATTCTTCACATCTTTAAAACAGGAAGTTTCCTGCGTTCCTGATACTTTTGCTGATCTAAATAATATTTTGTAGCAGTGAGTTTGTGCTTTGTTGTGATGTTTCATCTGATCAGCTAGAGCCACAGATTCTGAATGATGTGTAGAACTGAGTTAGTTGGAGGCATTCTGGTAATCACAGTCTGAGCTGTTCATCAGAATCACGAACTTAACCGTGTGTTTAAATTCTCTGAGGAAGTTCATACAGTGTTTACGAGTTGTGAAGTCATAAAGGACTCGGTAACTTAGTGGTTTCACATACAGTATTAACACTGGTCAGTTGGCGTTGTTTCTGTTACTGTTTACTATTTATTGTCTTTTGTGTACTGCATTTTTTGTACTTTTTGTATTGTCTTGTAACTTTGTGTCTGCACTGTCTCTTGTCCTGCACTGTCTTTTGTCCTGCACTGTCTTGTCTGTCTTGTTTGTCTTGTCCTGCACTGTTTGCACCAGGTTGCACAGTTGCACTTTATGTGGCTAAGACTACTTACAAGTCTTTAGCCCTGTCTTTGTTTTATGTAGCACTATGATCCTGGAGAAACGTTGTCTCATTTCACTGTGTACTGCAACAGCTATATATGGTTGAAATGACAATAAAAGCTTCTTGACTTGACTTGACTTGACTTGACTTGACTTGGTTAAGGAGTTGACCTACTGGGTGGAAGATTTGACCTCCAGGTCCACCAAGCTGCCACTGCTGGGCCCCTGAACAAGACCCTTAACCTTCAGCTGTATATAATGAGATAAAATGTAAGTCACTTTGGATAAGGGCATCCGCCATGTGCTGTAGATGTAAGTTCAGGTCAATTCGGTCAGAGTGAGATGGATGAGAACCTTCTGTTAACTAGCTACAAAATAATACAGCAAGCTTTTAAACTCGACTTCCACAAACAGAAGACAAAAGTGTGTTTCACTTTTAAATGTTTTAAACCAATTTATGAAACTGTAGTAAACTTTATTGTTATGTATTATAGCGTACTCAAACCATTTTTCTCCGATTGAAGCTTAAATATGAACCAGTTTGTTTGTATAGGCTCATAAATAACCTCAAGAACCAAACACATATTAACAGGAAATAACTGACATCAGCTTCTCTCTCACTCATTCATTCATCTTCTACCGCTTATCCGAACTACCTCGGGTCACGGGGAGCCTGTGCCTATCTCAGGCGTCATCGGGCATCAAGGCAGGATACACCCTGGACGGAGTGCCAACCCATCACAGGGCACACACACATACACACTCTCATTCACTCACACACTCACACACTACGGACAATTTTCCAGAGATGCCAATCAACCTACCATGCATGTCTTTGGACCGGGGGAGGAAACCGGAGTACCCGGAGGAAACCCCCGAGGCACGGGGAGAACATGCAAACTCCACACACACAAGGCGGAGGCGGGAATCGATCCCCCAACCCTGGAGGTGTGAGGCGAACCTGATAACCACTAAGCCACCGTGCCCCCCGACATCAGCTTCTGAGACAAGAAAATTTTTCCTCAAATCCTCAAATTTTCACTCAAATCTTCTCTACTTTTTCCTCAAATACAGACTGCACCTGTTGATTCCTTCATGTTTTCTGAGTGACACGCCTCCAACTGAAAATGAGCCCACGGTGCTTATCGCCATGGAAACCACAATGCGAAGGGGAATCCGTGCCAGGAAGAAGCATAAATACTTTACGTCTCCATCCGTTCTGTTAGAAAAAATGACAGTCAGGTTTTTCTTAGATCTCCAGCGCTGTACTACAGTATTTGTCCACCATTCAGTGACCCCTGTGCTAAGAGCGCTCATCCGAATAGATACTGTATTAGATATGAACTTTTAATGACTTCCTGATGGATTCCTTCCACTTTACTGATCAAATCAGCATCAGAATGAGAGCATTTCTGTAGCTAAAAAGGAAAGAATTGGCATTAAGGCGTCAGCTGCTGAGAGTTGCTCTGGAAATCCTGAAAACTTCCTGTAACAGAAATATAAGAGGTGACAGAAAAGTCCTCACAGCCTTATGTGTTGCTACAACAACAACAACATCGTGATTCTGAACCTTCTTTACTGTTGTTTTTATGCTTAATTGTGATGTGTGAATTTTTTTTATTCTGATTCATCAGGAGTCAAATTGCCTCTTCCTGTTAAAGTCGATGTTTCTGGGTCACTGACAAAAAGTCTCATCTAACTACATCTGTCTTTTAAAACATATCCTCGTTCACTTCTGAACCGACTTTGGTAAGCAAATACTATCCTGGGAATGCTGGGCGTGAGGTGGGAATCCCAGTGAGATTCCAGTCCATCACACATTCTCACACTAATTTCCACTTAAAGGTGATTTACAGCAGCTAATCCACCTACAGCATGTGTTTGGAGGTAGAATTAAACTGGAGAACCTGGAACACACCCAAGTGAAGTCAGTGCAAAGTATTCTCACTTCTGCACCATCATTCCAGCCTGAAACTCCTCTCCACAGACCAAAAATGGAGTTTGCTCCTGTTTTATTGTGTCCATGTTGATGATTGAACGTCTTGAAATTTATTTTCAACACTAAAATTCAGCGTTAGTGTCACGATGACTTGGACAATTCCCTGACAGAACTCCAGGGGGCGTTCCAGCCTTGTGCTTTTGTTTGTTTTGTGTTTTCAGTGTGTTTGCCCCGTCCAAACCTTAGCCTGTTCCTCCCTCTTCACATCCTGATCCTTATGCGTCTTCAGTTACCTCCCCTGTTTATACCTGCTTTTTCATGGAGTCCTTGTTGTTGTTGTTTGTCTTTTGATACCTGCCGTTCTCTGTTTTTGCTTTTCTTGTTTTGTATTTACGTCGCTCAGCTTTGCCTCTAGTGTTTACCTGTGTCTGTTGGTTTGTTGTTCATTCACTCACTCATCTTCTACCGCTTATCCGAACTACCTCGGGTCACGGGGAGCCTGTGTCTATCTCAGGCGTCATCGGGCATCAAGGCAGGATACACCCTGGACGGAGTGCCAACCCATCGCAGGGCACACACACACACACTCATTCACTCACACAATCACACACTACGGACAATTTTCCAGAGATGCCAATCAACCTACCATGCATGTCTTTGGACCGGGGGAGGAAACCGGAGTACCCGGAGGAAACCCCCGAGGCACGGGGAGAACATGCAAACTCCACACACACAAGGCGGAGGCAGGAATCGAACCCCCAACCCTGGAGGTGTGAGGTGAATGTGCTAACCTCTAAGCCCCCGTGCCCCCCTGGTTTGTTGTTTATTAATAAAATAAATCTGTCTGTAATAAAACCCTGTCTGCCATTTAAGCTTGCATTTGGTCTGGATTTTTTTTCCCCCACAGATTCTCCTGCACCTGACAGTAAGGTTATCCAGAGTCCTGACTCTTTTTAGATCAGACTCACAGCCAGAATTTAATATTATTTTTTCTAAATACTGACTGAAAAAGTTCCATAAGTCCATTTTCATCTTGCAAGCAGAACAGAACATGTTAAACTGGTTAAAAGCATTATATAAGTGTGTGGAGTGTTGTTGGTACATCGAGGTACTGTAGGTTATGTAAAATTACGAACATGATGATGTGTGTAAAGACATGTAAAGACACACACATATCTCCTCTCATCACACACACTTCTACTCCTGACACACCTTTGTGTTTTGCGGTGCTTGTGTTGTACCATCACTGATCTGATATCTAATGCGAGCACCTGCTCCGACTTCATCGCTTGGTTTATTCTCCGTCGTATTCCTTCCATGCCTGTGTACTCATTTAGGATGAAGGATTATCCGAGATTGACGTCGTATCCCTACGTATTGACCCACACCACGCAATACGAACGTTCGGATTAGCCTGATTAACCCACATGCCACATCTTACACACTCAGGCCCTGCCTCGTCCTCACAGACGCTGCAGTAATGCATAAAACAACAGACGGGACCAAACAGCGCCTAGTACCAAATTGTGTAATGCATTGTGGGCGTGTGTCAAAGAACCTTAAGGCATTCTGACTCCCACTGCCTTGTGCTTTAAAGAAATAGAAATGCTGAGCTGAAAATCCTGGGTCATAGTCTGTCTGTTACTAAGCCTACACAAATTCAGCAGCTCGTTTACCTCAGGCAGAATCTCGCGTGGTCGTTTCACCCTCCCGTACGTCAGAACTAGGTCGCTCCCCTCTCCTCCGTCTCCTCCGTCTCCTCCGTACAACATCTCTGACACGCATCTAGATCTGTGCCTTGAATAGACACATTGTCTCAGCGGGTCAGCAGCAGAGACTTTAAGTGTCACTCATAATTTCAGCACGATCTGAAGGCTGTTCCCAGAAGAAGTCAAGATAGAGTGTGAACACAAAAAGCCCCACAGCAGAGGGTCAGAACCTCGCCTGATGGGTCTTGGCGAATCCTCCACATGTCCAAAGAGGTTTTGTTAGAACACAGTATGGCTCAGAACTCACACAGACACATTAAAAAACATGAATGAAAATTTGTGTATTTTATTAAGAGTATAATTAAAACAGAAGTGTGGGAAGTTATAGGACTCATCACTGTTAAATATATTAGAGTTTAACTTTAGAAGCTATTTTTCAGAAAGAAAACCAGAACTAATGAAGGTTAATGTAGGGGTCGAGGGCAGGGATAACATTTCTGTTGTGTTTTTTATTCCATCTGATACTCTAATTTATGCAAAGTTTATGAATGGCCTAATATCAGTCCTTTGGTTGGATTTGATTGGCTGTTCTAAATATAGCTATTCTTGAATTCTTATTGGTCAGAAGATTGTATGTATAAAATCGTATGAACGCATGTGAATGTTGCCACATACTGTGGTTGTAATTAATTGATTGATTCATTCATTCATCTTCTACCGCTTATCCGAACTACCTCGGGTCACGGGGAGCCTGTGCCTATCTCAGGCGTCATCGGGCATCAAGGCAGGATACACCCTGGACGGAGTGCCAACCCATCACAGGGCACACACACTCTCATTCACTCACACACTCACACACTACGGACAATTTTCCAGAGATGCCAATCAACCTACCATGCATGTCTTTGGACCGGGGGAGGAAACCAGAGTACCCGGAGGAAACCCCCGAGGCACGGGGAGAACATGCAAACTCCACACACACAAGGCGGAGGCGGAAATCAAACCCTCAACCCTGGAGGTGTGAGGCGAACGTGCTAACCACTAAGCCACCGTGACCCCCATAATTAATTGATAAATAAGGATTTTTTTTCAAGTCCGTGTCAGAAAGGAAACATGATGGAATAATTTCAGTTATTCTGAAGTAGAGTCGCTTTATTTTTTGCAGTTAATTAAGAGAAGGTTCACTTCCATCTTGTTGTGCAACCACCCAAAGTGACCTGACGGTGTAATTACGACTTACCATCTCAAAAGTAAAAGCTATGGTTGCTATAGTAACAACTAGATGGAGGAAGATACATCATTGTTAATGTGTTGGAGTATTGTGTAAGAAAATATTTATATTTAAGAAGATATTTATTGGCTGATTATGAATGAACTCAGTAGCTGTTTTTTTCCCCTTAAATGTGATCTAATTGATTTATTATGGAATTGAATGAATAAATCACATTCTGACCAATCAGAATCAGCCTGTGGTATAAACAGCTTTTGTAATATTTTCAGTTTTACTAGTAAATCAGTAAACTAGTAAATTTTATATTCACAAAATTGGAAGCTTTTTACATTTCTTTTTTGCATTTTAGAGAAGCCTCTAAAACCCTGTGTCTGTGCAGGTCGTCGTCCATCATCTCAAGCAGATGTGAATGGAAAATGGATTGGAGTTCTAGTGAGAACCATTTTAGATGCCGGAGACAATTGTAGCACAGAACAAAGATGGGAGAATAATTCAGGAAGAAAGTTGGATAGAGTGGGAATGTAAGCAAGCGAGCGGCATCTGAAGGAAATGAGATGATAAGTACGCTTCCTTTCTTTCTGCTGTTCACTACACACACGCACACACACACACACACACACACACACTGCAGACCAAGGGGAGAGAGAGAGAGAGAGAGAGAGAGAGAGAGAGCCTTGTTGCTAGGATACAGAGTAAGGTTCTTTAAAGCAAGGAAGAAGGAAAGACAGGGATAGAGAGAGAGAGAGAGAGAGAGAGAGAGAGAGAGAGAGAGAGAGACAGAGAAGAAAGAAAAATCCTCCCAACTACACTAATGGCTTCTAGGCGCACTTTTAAAATGGAACTGATCAATGAAAACAATTACACATACACCAGCACTTTAATAAATAAATAAATAAATAAATAATTCCAAGCTGAATGTGTTTTTCTTATTATTCACCTGTATAAAGAGAGCAGCTTGCACTGAAACGGCTTTTCCTCACTTTCCTGCCGCCTGTAAACATCAGCTCGTTAGTCTGACTGTTAATCCCTGCGCTTTAATTCCACACAGGAAATAACTCGCTCGTCCATCAGAGATTAGGGATCGAGGTTACACGTCGCTTTCTAAGGGAAGTGCAGGACGGGTTCAGTGCTCAGAAGACCTTTTAACGTCATGAACTGAGAATCTTTACTCTGCAACTCGACTCAATGAGACGTGATATAAAGTGCCGCGGTTCGTTTGGAGATCTTCAGAGCATCGTATTATAGAGATAACTAACAGTGTTCAGATTATCAGCTCGCTTTCATTCAGCAGCTCAACACTTTATTTAATCAAGAATGATTCAGTGATTGAGGCTCATTGATATTAATGATAACACCTTCGCAAATCTCAATGTAAAACACAGCTAAAAAAACCTACGCTTTAGTTTAAAAGAAAATCATTTCAATTAAAAAAAAATCCTAAAAACCTCATTTTAGTGAAATTTTTCCCCCCACAAGTGACACAACCTTCCAAAGATCTGAAGAATTTTTATTTTCAATAATATATTTTGACCGAATTAAATCAAGGGGTTGCACGGTGGCTTAGTGGTTAGCACGTTCGCCTCACACCTCCAGGGTTTGGGGTTCGATTCCCGCCTCCGCCTTGTGTGTGTGGAGTTTGCATGTTCTCCCCGTGCCTCGGGGGTTTCCTCCGGGTACTCCGGTTTCCTCCCCCAGTCCAAAGACATGCATGGTAGGTTGATTGGGATCTCTGGAAAATTGTCCGTAGTGTGTGATTGTGTGAGTGAATGTGTGTGTGTGTGCTCTGTGATGGGTTGGCACTCCGTCCAGGGTCTATCCTGCCTTGATGCCCGATGACGCCTGAGATGGCACAGGCTCCCCGTGACCCGAGGTAGTTCGGATAAGCGGTAGAAGATGAGAGAGTAAATGAATTAAAACACTAAAATCTGTTGAAGGTTTTCACTCCATTAGCACAGACGCTAACTAATCAGGATGTTTTGGTGTATTTGCTGATTTCCACACACCAATAGTCTGATCTTGAGGTTGTTGAAGGTTGTTTCTCAGTGTTGTGTTCGAGAAAGCAGATTTCTAATTTCTCTCTCTCTGCTTTTCTCGGACGATAATAAGCAGTTATCGAGAGTTTGGTTTAAGCGAATCGAACGATAAGCCTGAGAAAAAAGTGGTAAAGAAGTGGCTGTTGTTCGCAGCTATAAACATCACATCAGTGATTTAAACAGATTTAATCAGACGTGAGACAGAAAGCTTTCCATAAGGAGTCTGATTGAGACGATGGTGTCCTCGAGCGGTGTAGCTGAGATGAGGAAGTGTAGAACTTTAAAATAAAATCTGTCTATCTATCTATCTATCTATCTATCTATCTATCTATCTATCTATCTATCTATCTATGAAATGTTATAATTTATTAGATGTTATATTTTGGTAAATAAGAATAAAAATGGCCGCCATGCGTTTTTGTCTGGGGTCCTGTGATAGGTTCAGATTTAATAAACAACAACAACAGCAGCAACAAAGACAACGAAACACCTGGCCACGCCCACTTCTGTTACCGTTCCTGTTTGACTCATAACATACAGATACTCTGTGTAAATATATCACACCATCGCATATGTTTCTACATAGCAACATTTTATAAAAGAATATTTATTGTCTGTTTGAAATACATGCGACATGTTTAATGTCCTCCGCAGGCAGCTGTGCTGATGAACACACCACCACTCAGAGTCGTCAGAGTCACCACTCAAACTGTTGGTGTGAATGAATGGACGCTTCATGAGTAAGAGGTGCTGGTGCAGAACATACAGTACTGCTGCTTCAGGACGTGAGGACATGCTGAAGCCAACAGAAAGCAGGAATGTCCCCTCCCCAGAAATCTCTCTCTCTCTCTCTCTCTCACACACACACACACACACTCTTTCTCTCTCTCATACTCTTTCTCTCTCACTCCCTCTCTCTCTCTCTCTCTCTCTCTCTCTCTCTCACACACACACACACACTCTTTCTCTCTCTCTCTCTCTCTCTCTCTCTCTCTCTCTCTCTCTCTCTCTCTGTCTCTCACTCCCTCTCACACTCTTTCTCTCTCTCTCTCACACTCTTTCTCTCTCTCTCTCTCATCCCCCCCCCCTCTCTCACACACACTCTTTCTCTCTCTTTCACACTCTCTCTCTCTCTCTCTCTCTCTCTCTCTCTCGTGATGTCTCCATAAGGCAGAGAGTCGATAGATGTATGGCACAGGGAGGCACGCTGGTTTCCGTCGAGTCCCAGGCAATTCAACAACAGCTTGTTAATAAAGTCTCTCGACACAGGCTTGCCATTTGAAAGTGCTTTGTTGTTGTTGTGTTGTTGTTGCTTACTGTTATCACTTCATGGAACAGTGAGGGGAGGATTTAATCTGATGAACTCCCCAAATTACAGTCCTGTATATGTGCATTGTTATATTCACCTCGCTCTAAATTAGCATTCTGTATTTAACAGGAAACATTAGACGACTCAGAGGACGTTTGTGCAGAAGAAATCCTCTCCATCCTGAACACTCAGACATTCACTAGTCTACATGTGTATCTCATCTGTCTACTAATGTTTAACACTATTCAGAACTACAGTCTATTTATACCTGCTGTGGGCGTGGCTTAATCTCATCTGTCTACTAATGTTTAACACTATTCAGAACTACAGTCTATTTATACCTGCTGTGGGCGTGGCTTAATCTCCTCTGTCTACTAATGTTTAACAGTATTCAGAACTATAGTCTATTTATACCTGCTGTGGGCGTGGCTTAATCTCGTCTGTCTACTAATGTTTAACACTATTCAGAACTACAGTCTATTTATACCTGCTGTGGGCGTGGCTTAATCTTGTCTGTCTACTAATGTTTAACACTATTCAGAACTACAGTCTATTTATACCTGCTGTGGGCGTGGCTTAATCTCGTCTGTCTACTAATGTTTAACACTATTCAGAACTACAGTCTATTTATACCTGCTGTGGGCGTGGCTTAATCTCATCTGTCTACTAATGTTTAACACTATTCAGAACTATTGTCTATTTATACCTGCTGTGGGCGTGGCTTAATCTCATCTGTCTACTAATGTTTAACACTATTCAGAACTGTAGTCTATTTATACCTGCTGTGGGCGTGGCTTAATCTCATCTGTCTACTAATGTTTAACACTATTCAGAACTACAGTCTATTTATACCTGCTGTGGGCGTGGCTTAATCTCATCTGTCTACTAATGTTTAACACTATTCAGAACTACAGTCTATTTATACCTGCTGTGGGCGTGGCTTAATCTCATCTGTCTACTAATGTTTAACACTATTCAGAACTATTGTCTATTTATACCTGCTGTGGGCGTGGCTTAATCTCATCTGTCTACTAATGTTTAACACTATTCAGAACTACAGTCTATTTATACCTGCTGTGGGCGTGGCTTAATCTCGTCTGTCTACTAATGTTTAACACTATTCAGAACTACAGTCTATTTATACCTGCTGTGGGCGTGGCTTAATCTCGTCTGTCTACTAATGTTTAACACTATTCAGAACTACAGTCTATTTATATCTGCTGTGGGCGTGGCTTAATCTCATCTGTCTACTAATGTTTAACACTATTCAGAACTATAGTCTATTTATACCTGCTGTGGGCGTGGCTTAATCTCATCTGTCTACTAATGTTTAACACTATTCAGAACTACA
>NC_083463.1:2610460-2625460 GCF_030014155.1 Tachysurus vachellii
AACACCAGTTTCATCTATCATTATTTACACTCGAGTAACAGTCACATCTGACCTTCATACGCCGCATTTGTCGTTTGTCGCTAAATAAAATGATGATGATGTGAAATAATGACTGAGCGCTGCAGGTAATGAACTATATCCATGTTGTTAATGTAATGCAATAATCTACAGCGCTAACGTGAAAACTCATTTACATGACCACTGGAAATGTGGTGAAAATAACAGCACCGCTATTACAGCTGGAACTGATGGGTGTCGACGAGAAACCGCTGGGATTAAGCAGTGCTGTGCACATTCCTTTAAACAAACTGAAAAAATATATATAATAATTATAATATAGATATTTACACACGGGGGGGGTCACGGTGGCTTAGTGGTTAGCACGTTCGCCTCACACCTCAAGGGCTGGGGGTTCGATTCCCACCTCCACCTTGTGTGTGTGGAGTTTGCATGTTCTCCCTGTGCCTCGGGGGTTTCCTCCGGGTACTCCGGTTTCCTCCCCCGGTCCAAAGACATGTATGGTAGGTTGATTGGCATCTCTGGAAAATTGTCCGTAGTGTGTGATTGCGTGAGTGAATGAGAGTGTGTGTGTGTGCCCTGCGATGGGTTGGCACTCCATCCAGGGTGTATCCTGCCTTGATGCCCGATGACGCCTGAGATAGGCACAGGCTCCCCGTGACCCGAGGTAGTTCGGATAAGCGGTAGAAAATGAGTGAGTGAATGAATATTTACACACACACACACACACACACACACACACACACACACACACACAGGAAAATATTTAAAATCACATGTGTTTATTGCAATATTTCATCATGAAACTGTTTGGTAATAATGTTTTTTTCAATAAAAGGCTGGTTGCAAAATTATTGGCACCTCTACAAATAACAGAGGAAAATTATGTTCTAAATTTTCAGAACCGAGACTTTCATCAGGACTCAAATAAAGACAGAGACATCGTTACACAATAATTATGTGGACACGCTATATAACCAAATGTATATAAAACCTCTCCAAATTGTTGCCAAAATGTTGGAAGCTCACAATTGTCTAGTGTGTTTGTGTGAGAGTTTTTCCCTGGAACGAGGAGGCTCAAGCACTGCTCCAGTATGACAATGCCCTTGTGCACAAAGCTCACAGCTTCATGGAGGTTAAGAACTCAACCCCAAGACTCAATGACTCAACCCCACTGAACAGCTTTGGGATGAACTACAGCTGGAGTTTCCTCACCATCACCATCACCATCCCAACATCAGGGTCTGATCTTACTAATGCTCTTGAATCTGAATGGACACAAATCCAACATCTAGTGAAGAACTTCCCAGTAGAGTGGAGGCTCTTATAAGAGCAGAACGGAACCATCTCCACATCAATGCCCATCATTTTTGAAGGTGCTGTTCAACAAGCACACAGAGCTGTGATGGTTGTGTGTCCACATACTTCTAGCTGCTCTGGATCTTGTTAACTGTCTTGTTAAATGATCCATTATGTTACTTTTGGGAGATGGATTAGTCTCCCTTTTGAATCCCTAAATGATCAACTCTGTTTGTTAATAACTGGACCTAAGAACTTTTCATCAAAACATCTCATCCAAGTGAATCGCACAAGACACGATGATGTTAAGCACCGAGGCTTGATCTGGGCCAAAGCTACAAGCACTGACATCAACATGGCAACCTTCTAGATTCGGTTCTAGATTAGGTTCTTCATGAACAGGTTCCTAACCCTGGACCTGAACCTCCTGTCCTGCACATTTTATTGTCCTTTCTGCTTGAACACAGCCACTTGAAAGTGTTATTAATTAACTGGTTCATTTCGAATCCTTCCTTCCTTCTGCAAATTCAAACACATTATTTTTACACAACAAACTTTGTGTTACGAGTAAATTGTCGATTGTTTGAACACAGTGAAATTCCTTCTTCTTATCTCCGCGTTTCACAGATTTAATCAACTATCTGATCTTTTCCAAAAAAAAAAAAAAAAAACCCCAAAAAACATAATTTTAAAACATCTCACAGCGTTATCTACATAGAAAGAAAACTCCAAAAGTAATGGCACCCATTCCTCTTTATGCATTCTTTCAATTAAAGAACCGTTTTAATGGATGAGCTTCATCGCTGTCTGATGGGTTCCACACAGAGCCTTACATAGAGTTTTACATAGAGTCAATGCATGGACATTGTATGAGACTCATGGGATTGTTGTGGGCGGGGCCGTCTGGAGACTGTCATGCTTTTTACTGAACTACTGTTGCATCTGTCAACTTTATGCTCAGGTCTTCGTTAGGGATCATTTGAAGTCTTCGACACGAAGGAATTAGTGTTGAGTCTGCGGTGAACTCGGAATCTGCTCTGACTAACTCTGTTAGTTCCTCAGGAGCTCCTGGTTACACAATTCCACAGGACTATAAACAGTTGTAGAACGGAGCGTCTGGTTAATCTCAGAGTTTCTTCCTCACATCAGCTCAGAGAGGTTTTCCTTGCCACTGTCACCTCAGGCTTGATCATTAGACGTACTGTAGGTGTTAGAGATATACAGTATCTAAATTTTAAACTATAACATTTCGGTTCTGTTTCAATACTTATGTAAAGCTGCTTTGAGACTATGTGAATTATTACATTTACATTTACGGCATTTAGCAGACACCCTTATCCAGAGTGACTTACAACTGAGCAACTGAGGGTTAAGGGCCTTGCTCAGGGGCCCAGCAGTGGCAGCTTGGTGGACCTGGGGTTCGAACCCATGACCTTCCTATCAGTAGCCCAACACCTTAAACACTGAGCTACCACATCCCACAGCTTTTTATTAAAATTGAATTGAATAGAATTTTTTTGGGGAGGGTTCCATTGTTTCTGCAAGTGCAGAACTCCAGGTTTCTCTACAGTACCCCAAGGAACCTCGTTTGACTCGTTAGACCCCTGGAGATAACTGAAGTTCTGCATGTTGTAGCTTGTGTCTTTGGAGGACTTTATGATGTCTACATGCCTGATTCCTGAACTAGACAGATTGAAAAAAATGAAGTGCAAATGCACAGCAACACTAAAATTATAACCGTCTAGCAATAATCCAGAAATGTAGCTGTAGATCCATAATGAACAAGCCAGAGGTGCCAGATGTGCCAGGGTTAATGAGCCCAGGATGCTCTTTATGATTACAGCAGCAGACGTTTATGATTAATTCACCATCTTCATCTGTCTGGGCAAAACCGTTAAAAGTCCAACTCAGTTAAACTCTTTTAGATTTTTTTAAACATCCCCAGTGTGTCCCAGACTAAAGTATGCATAAAGTCTCCTTAATTTGTCTGTATAATTTGTTATAGCCTTTACCTGACTTTTGTGGCTCAGAAAACATCTGCTACGGTTGAAACTCTTCAGGTTTCTCAGTTTTGATGTATGGAAAAAAGATGAAATATGAGTTCTTTTTTTAAACATCCATTTTTTTTTTCTACCATATTGTGATTTTGTTCCACTGTTGCATAAATATCTCACAACAGTCTGACGTTAAACCTTTTTTAACAAGCCGAGAATTGACAATAATGTTGTCGAATGCTCCATCAGGCAGTTTCTCTATTTCAAATAGAGACCTTATGTCGTAGAATTATTTGATTTTCTTCTTCATGAAAGGTGCCAATAATTCTGGACTTGGCTGTTTTAATGCATAATTGAATCAGTTTCCCTGATAAATGTTTCTAGATGTCATGCAGGATCTTTTCCTGTTCTCTTAAAACTTTAGCTGATATAATAGTGTAAGTGTCCCATCTGCACCAAGCAGGTCTTTATTTTTATCCTGCAGTGTGTTCAGGGAATCGTTACCACGCTGAAACAAAGAAAAGTTTTTACCACTCAGCCATTTTCCCAAAGCTACAGCTTGATGAATCACAATCTGTTCACAAACATGCAAACATATTTCTCAGTTCTGCTTGTTTTTCCACCAGATCCTTGACATTTATTGGAGAAATGCGCCATAAACCATGACAGATCCATCATTGAGCTTCACCGAAACCTGCACACATGCAACCTTATCCTTCTCGCCAGCTCTCCTCCTGACATTCTGGCACCTTTGTGCATCAAAAATCTCAAATTTGGACTTGTGTTTGTCGTGTTGTTCTTTTAAAGCCTTTAGTCTACTGAAATCTTTTTAGCTCTGCTTTTCTGCAGAGAGTAACTTCGTGCCCTGAAATGCCATTTCCCTCACAGTCGGCGCCTGACGGCGAGCGAATATTTGACTAGACGTCTTTCTTCGCCTTAAGGAAATGACCTTTAGCTTTTCATCAGTTGCAGACAGTTTTGCATATTTCACTGCAGGTTACGGTCTGAACGCCACATCTTTAAAATTCAAAGGTAGCACTTGTTTTCTGATCATATCTTTCTTGAATATCTTCATTAAAGTGTCTTCTAAAACTGGATCCTTGCTTAATTACCATCTCACACAGATGTTATCAGGTAAGCTAAAGCTTCTTTTTACGGTTTTTGAAGTTGTACATATTAACGAGGTGTGTGTGTGTGTGTGTGTGTGTGTGTGTGTGCTTGTGTGTGTGTGTGTGTGTGGGGGGGGTGTTACAAAATGTCTTGTTCATTATTTTTGTAACGCTTCAACTGCATTAATCATTAATAAAATAAAAACTGCTCACTCTTTTCTCAATATCATCTCTCTATAAGTTAGAATACTTCAGGATTTTCCTTGGAATGCTTTTTTGGAAACTAAGAACTTATTTATACAATAAACCTTTAGAGAAACCCCTAATTTTACATACAGAATAACTATATACAATATTACCATTAACACTGAAATATAACATTCAGTTCAATGAAACCGTGCTGTAAAACAAGCGATTATTGTTGCCATAGTAACTGTCGCCTTATTTTTTTTGTACTCACTTGTACCTACTTTGCGTTTTGTTCCACTTCACCTTTACAGTCGCACATGTGATATACACAGTTTAGACCAATAACTTTACAAAGTTTACACCGTGCATTTTATTTAAACATAAACCTGAATCGTTGAAAACAGGATTTTTCAACTTACGGAACTTTAAACCTGGAACTTTACACAGAAGAAATTTACTCAGGTTCTATCTAGAACTTTACAGCTACCTAAATTACTAAATAACATTCAAGTCATGAGTCAAGTTAAGAGTCAAGAAGCTTTTATTGTCATTACAACCATATATATCTGTTACAGTACACATTGACATGAGACGACGTTTCTCCAGGATCAGGATGTTACATAACACAAAGACAGGGCTATAAGGACTTAGTAAGTGTCCTAACCCTAGGTTACAAGACAATACACAAAATACAAAAAAGACAATACACAAAAGACAGTAAACAAAAAACAGCGCAGACTGACCTGTGTCAATACTGTATGTAAATACGGTAAGTTCAGACAATATTGTGTGCAGTAATACTAGAATAAACACAGTTTCTTAGCAGCAGGTCCCTGAGATTATGAGTGTATAAGATTGTGCAAAAACAGCAACAACTGAAATATTGTACAGTTTGTGAAAAACGACTGAAATGTTAGACAGTGTGTGTGCGAAGAGCAAAGAAGTAAAAAAGTGTACAAAACAGCATGTAAACAGTTTGATGAATGTAAGCAGCATGTAAATAAGTTGATGGATGTATATTAGGAGTGTGTGTATGTGGTGTAGGTCTGTGCAGTCCATACAGATGATGTGTGTGTGTGTATGTTGTGCTCAGTACAGTTCAGCTATAAACTGAACATTCTAGCTATAAACTTAAAGATTCTAGGTTTATTTGTCTAAAGTTCTAGATGTAAATTTACTTCAGGTTCTTGTTAGGAATTGACTAAAAGGTTCTAGATATAAACTCTACATAAAAACTTTGGAATTCTAGGTATGTATTAAGTAACACTTTAGAGCTTTACGTAAATGACTAAATATATACCTAGAATCTTAACGTTAATTCCTATAACAGTTAATATCTAGAATTTTACATGATATACCTAAAACTTTACAAGGATTATACCTAGAAATATTTATACATAGAGTTTATATCTAGAACCTTACTTGATTCACTACAAGTATTTGAAGTAATTTTACACCTAAAACTTAAATTGTACACTTTATTCCCAGAAAAATGACCTATAATTAACAAAGATGATAGCTGGAATTTTACAGTTTATACCTAGAACTTTACACATTCATAATTAAAATTTTACACTTTATTTTTAGAACATTACATAATGTATAGCTAAAAAAAAGGACGTTTATACCTATAATTTACAAATTTATAATTGTACAAATTTACGATTTATAACCTAGAACTATACTCAGTGTATAACTAGAACTGGACAATTTGTACCTAGAACTTTACTCTCTGAGCTAAATGAGGGCTTCAAAATAATGAACACAAATAAACACAAATAATGTTCAAGAATCAAGTTCTTGTTCTGACTAATTTTATAGCAGCTATAAAAGTCATTCCTTCACCAGCCTCTCTTTTCTTTCTCTTTCGAATTTATTAAGACATAAAAAAAAAGTGTAAACTACTGTAAGAAATAAAAATGCGTTGTGTAAAAATAAGACGATGATGTTGAAGATCTTAATGAAGAACAAGAAGTTTATTCCAGCATAGCAGTGACAAAATACATGACGTACTTTGGGTTCGTCGGAGTCAATAAGAACCCTGAGCAAATCCTGCTCAAGCATTATATACAGTTTTCCCTTTTGGTAATTTAAATGAAGTTCTGCTTTGAATGTGTATTGAGTGTAAGAACTGAGTGTTTCCCAAATGTCTGGGCTACATCTTGTTGTCCAGCTGATTGTCTTTAAATGTTAATCACGGTCACATAGACCTTGTCTTGTTACAAACAATTGTTATCAACCAAGTGGTCACTTTAAATGGTAATTGCAGTCACTTTGTTCGTGGTGATGCTTAATGTCCTGCTGCCGTTCCCATATTTATAATTGAATCAACTTTATACGTTTAGAGTCTTAAACGTATTACCTTATGATACTTAAACCTTTTTAGGAATGAGCTCTTTTAGATGGAGTGGAATTTGGGTGCAATTTCTGTAATTTCTTACACTACTCTAACACTAGAGACTCCTTCCACTATCCACATATGAAAAAAAACTTCATCGTATCAAAGATCACACTTCTTTATTATGTTTATGTGCCATGTTTATGGTTCTTTTGTGAACGTCCCTGTGAAAGGTCTGTTACTATAGAAACAATAATTCACTCTCACTCACTCATTTTCGACCGCTTATCCGAACTACGGGGAGCCTGTGCCTATCTCAGGCGTCATCGGGCATCAAGGCAGGATACACCCTGGACGGAGTGCCAACCCATCACAGGGCACACACACACACTCTCATTCACTCACACACTCACACACTACGGACAATTTTCCAGAGATGCCAATCAACCTACCATGCATGTCTTTGGACCGGGGGAGGAAACCGGAGTACCCGGAGGAAACCCCCGAGGCACGGGGAGAACATGCAAACTCCACACACACAAGGTGGAGGTGGGAATCGAACCCCCAACCCTGGAGGTGTGAGACGAACGTGCTAACCACTAAGCCCCCGTGCCCCAGAAACAATAACATATTAGAATAAACATATTAATATAATCCTGTTATTATGGTCTTGAGTAGCCTACAGTATATGGACAATTAATCAACTCTGACCAATTCCAGAATCCGACAGTTTTTTGGTATAAGAAAAAATAAACACTTCATACCGTATACCTAGAGTTAGAAACATGGATGTGTGACACTCCTGTTAAAAATGAAACTAAAAATTCTATATATCTTATCTTACATTGAGATGAGTCGCCAAGCTGACCTAGAGCTCTCAGCATTACAGACTCTGTTCTGCCTACACACTCCGAGCTTTCTCCAATCTTACCTTCCTTTCAGGGAGAAAATAAAATTGGTAGTGTTCAAAAGGCCAGGTCTGATGGCTTAGAGTCAGCACGCATCAAAGTCACACGCCTCGCATGCCTCAGAGCCTTACAAGGCATGACATGCAGTAATAACACATTATTGCTGTTTTGAAATTCAAACATGCTAAGAGCTAACCTTCTGCTGAAGCACTCATCATCACGTCTTCAGACAGGCTGCTCAGAGATTTGGACAGAGAAGCATCAGTTATCATCGGTTATGATTCACTTGCTGGAAATGTCATCTTTAATGCATAAGCTGCTTTAATAAATCATATATACATGTTCGTGCTTTATCAAGCCCTAAGTACAGAAGTCACATGATCATCACGCCATTCACGTGTCAGGTGTTAGACACTTTTCACAGTGAGATCACTTTTTTGAACGTTTTCACAGTGAGATCACATTACTCATTTAGTCATGTGGGAAATATGTGCAAACTTTAAAGTGTAATTAGGCCAAATTGTGTGTGAAAAACCCCCAGCATGGTGTGTTTAAGTGGAAGTGGCCTACATGCACTTAGCCAAAATGCATTTCTCCTTCATGTACTGTATACTTAGTGCTTTTCACATTGTGTGTTATCCCCAGGTCGTCATGGCGCCAAACTTTTACTTTAACCCCATTTCTTTTCTCGTGTGTAATTTAGAAGCAGGGTTAGCGATGCTTATTACGCCGGGGTTATGATACTCAATAGTGTTAGAATTTTAGAGCTTGTCACTTAGCAACAGAAACCCAATCAGAACCTGAACAGAGCTCTGTGTCTCATATCAGGTGAAAACCAGGACGTAGAGACACTTAAACAGGTAAAAACGATTCTGTAGATAGAGTCAGGAGACGAAACACTGAACATCACAAAAGGTGTGTGGTGTAGCGAGGAAAATATGTCATTAATTTGGAGGAAGTCGACTAAACGACAAACTTAAAAAAAGCAAAACAGAACCTGCTCAAGTGCAGAACCACAAACCTGAACTTTTTTCCTCACTGATGTGAAAGCGTGAGACGAGACGTTATTTAAAGCGGTAACACGCCGGATTTATCCAATCAGGATCGTTTATACGTGAATATGCAAATAAGCAGAAGGTTGCAGCAGGGTTTATGAATGTACAGTGTGACACATCAGATGATGAAGAACCAGGGTTCAGTTTTAACCCCAGGGACAGTAGGAGCAGTGTGAAACCTCTAACTACACAATCCAGGATTCACTTCACCCATGGTGCACTAGGACCCAGGGGAATATTTCACATGGGAAAAGCCTTTATATGCATTTACAAGAGAATCACACAAAAAAGATGGAGAAATTTAATTGCAGCTGATTAAATATATTCAGTTTGATTGAACAGACTTTGGGTAATTAGTGTTGGCCGGTTTTGTTCATAATTTTCACTGCCTCATAAAGACAGCTCTAAATATGCACCATGTGTGTTGCTCAGAGCTTTATAGGCAGAGTTGCCAGGTGGTTTTCCCTCATAATATCCATGGTTTTTAAACTGACAACTCGGCTTGTTTTTTTATTCATCCTTTTATATACAGTCAGAAACCGCTTATCTTTATACACCTACAGTACTCATTTGTGCACTTATCTAGCAAGCCAATCATGTGACAGCACCACAATTCAGAAAATGCTTCAGATAAAGTTCACCCCAAACACTAGAATGAAGTAAAAGGCAGATGTCTGTGACTTGATCTCTAAGAAACTGCTAAGATTTTTACACACAACAGTCTCTAGAGTTCCTGTGAGCAGAGGATCTGGAGGCTGAAACACTGTGTTGATGAGAGAGACCAGAGGAGAAAGATCAGACTGGACGTCTATAATAACTCAGTCACTCTGTACAAAAGCCTTGAGCAGAAAAGCATCTCAGAAATAAACACCACATCAAACCTTCCAATCAGTAGTTGAACACCATCACCACTGAGCTACCACATCCCCACAACAATTGAAAGAAAACGATTTAAACAAAAAGTGAATCAGGGGCTGATTTCATTCTACTTCTTTATAGATTCCAGAAGTCAGTCACGTCAGGTGATCATATGGAGGACACGCCCCCTAGATTAAGACCAATCCCAGTAGGGGTTCAGCAAAAAATCGGCAGCTGGCAGCAGGAAGTAGCTGTCATTGGCAGCAGCTGGCAGCAGGAAGTAGCTGGTGGATAAATAAATTATCAATTTATATTTAATTTTAGTACTTATTTAACATACTTAAATGTGTAATTATTTTGTATTTGATTTAAAAAGTTTTATCAAATATAAATCAAGTAACCCCTACATTGTCCAATCAGAATACACGTTATATAAAAGCCTGAAACACTGCAGCTGTGTATTTGTTATGAATTGTGTGTGTGAAATATTTTACCAGTGTAGATCTTATTACACCAGAGGTTTGTGTTATTATGTATATGTCAGGGATCAGCGCGGACTTTTGGACACGTGCTAATGTTTTTGTTTTTGTCACGTGTCTGCCCCGCCTTCGTCTGCTCCTCCCTGTCTCCACACCTGTTCCCCATTGTGTGATTGACGTGTCTGTGTATATATGTGAGCCGCGTTGCCGATGGCAGCGCGGATTCATTAATTGCGTTAGTTCCCCGTGTGGGGTTTGTTTGTTTGTTTGTTTGTTTGTTTGTTTGTTTGTTTGTTTGTTTGTTTGTTTGTCTGTCTGTCTGTCTGTCTGTCTGTCTGTCTTCCTCATGTATTAAACCCCTTTCATTTGAAGCTATCCTGCGTACGGGTCTGTCTCCCTCCTTCCAAATCCGGGGGCCTGACAGTATATGTGTGTGTGTGTGTGTTTGTGTGTGTGTGTGTGTGTGTGTGTGTGTGTGTGTGTTTGTGTGTGTGTGTATTACTTGCTGCTCAGTAGTAACACTTGTTTTTCCACACGTCTGTGATAATATTGGAAGTTTAGCAGGTGGCCATAACTGAGCTACCAGGTTACTGACTGGTTCTGTAATATTCCCAGCGTGGGATTGTGTGCATACAAATCCTTTATTTATAAAGGCAGCGTGAGAAGAGTCTAAATCTAATGTTTACTCAGCTGAACGTTAGGAGAAAGCTCCACCGCTGGACTGAACATTTCATTTAAACATGAAATCAAAGCACTATTTATTCACAATACAATAATCTAATTGTTTTTGTCTAATATATACAATTAGAAGACTGTTTCCAGATGTTTCCACATCTGCCACATCATTGTTGGACTCTGTGAATCCTGGGCTCTGATTGGTCAAAAGGTGTTGATGCAATTTCTAGAAGAGGAGCTCTGATAGTTGCGCAGGTTTAGATTAATGCGCTTGTTCTGTTAGGTTAAGGTTTCTATAGCAACAGCCCCTGTCTTACACAGATTTGTACGGTGGAGGCTTCACACACACACACACACACACACAGGTTAAAAATGTGTATAATCATTGATATAAAGACGGTTTAAGATGTTTATTTGACATTTATTGAAGTTACTACTTAGATATTACTTTCAAATAACATCTCATGACAACACGTGTTTTATTCTTTTCATAACCTCCTGCTGTTAGTGCAAACTCTTCTCATCTTTCTCTTACACACACTTAATCGTTCTTGAAAATAAATGATCGTAAAAAAAAAAAAAAAAAAAAAAAAAGGAACAGAATCGTCCGGACGTTTGATTGACACCAACAACCAATGAATAATAATTGTTCTCTAACACAAAGGTCTTTCCACATGACATTAACAATAATCCGGACTGTTTCCGATGATGAAGAGTGACCTATAGGTCTGGTATGTGAAAGTATTATTTAAATTCCAAGGACAAATATAAAATAAAGCTTCTATACAATTAGGAACGTCAGCTGTCTCGATCATACAATACTCCCTCTTTCCTGCTGAACGCTCTTCATGACGCTTGTACGCACTGATTATCCATGACACATAATGCTGTCTTTGTTCTGCCTTGTGCTAGTGATCTGTGGATCCCAGAACACATTATACTAATGATCCTAGAATATTGCAGAATTATTCAACTCATCAAACTTTTGTTGGACTGTAAGCTGGAACTGGACGACTTTATTATGATTATATAAAAACAGCATTGTAAAGACTAAAAGAAGTTCTGGAAAAGTGTCAATCGTTGGTTTCGTTATCGAAAAAATCCAAAAATATGAACGTCGTTGAGGAACAACAATCCATTATGAAAAAATCAGCTCTTTTGACACAACCGTTGTCTTTTAAAAAATATCATTCATTCATTCATTCAATCATCTTTTACCGCTTATCCGAACTACCTCGGGTCACGGGGAGCCTGTGCCTATCTCAGGCGTCATCGGGCATCAAGGCAGGATACACCCTGGACGGAGTGCCAACCCATCGCAGGGCACACACACACACTCATTCACTCACACAATCACACACTACAGACAATTTTCCAGAGATGCCAATCAACCTACCATGCATGTCTTTGGACCGGGGGAGGAAACTGGAGTACCCGGAGGAAACCCCCGAGGCACGGGGAGAACATGCAAACTCCACACACACAAGGTGGAGGTGGGAATCGAACCCCCAACCCTGGAGGTGTGAGGTGAACGTGCTAACCACTAAGCCACCGTGCCCCTTACCAAATATCAGTTACTGTATAAAAAAATTGTAATCCAAAAAAACATTATTCTGAAGGAGCTGAAGAGATCCTGAGCTCAGATGGGAGAAGACATTTATAGAATCACAAAGCGAGAAGAAGTAATTACAGAAAAGACAGAAAAAACATCTGGAAGCTGGTGTTGGAGAGTCAGCATGCCTGTGGAACAGGAAGCCAAACTGATGCTTTTTTATTCACATCGTCACATTCGTCACAACCTGAGAACCGTCCGCAGTCTGAAGCATGGTGGTGGTAGCAGTAGCATGATGCTGTAGAAAAGATTTGCATTAGCAGGAACTGGGACACTAGTAACACTGGAGGAGTTGGAGAGAGCCAAAGCTCAGAAACGAGAAGCCAAAAAAAAATAAACGTCTGGAAGCCAATGTTGGAAAATTAGCAAGCATGTGGTAAAGTTTCTCCGATTTGATGAAGCCAGAATGAAACGTTCTGAAGCATGGTGTTGGTAGTATGATGATGGAGAAATGATTTTCATCAGCAGGAATTGGGATGCTGATCGTGTTTGAGGGCAGAATGGATGAGAAGAGTCCAAGAAGAAAACCTGTACCAGTCTGTGTGAGAATTAAGACGTGGGTGGAGCTTCGTGAGTGCCATGTTTTGTTTTGTTTTGGACAATGGCTCTTAGTCTATTGCCAAAGCTATAATGGATTAAGAATTCTGATTAGAAACTGCTGCACTCCATCCAGTCTGATAGAGCTGGAGGAATTCTGCCAAAGAAAATATCAGGATCCAGATGTCCATAATTGATAGAGACGCATCCCAGAAAACCTGCAACTGGAATTACAGCCAAACATGGAACTGACCCCAGTAGGTGAATACTTCCCCAACACGAGCAGTTAAATGGGGGTGAATACTTATACAAGGCACGGTATACTGTGATGTCTACAATGAGAAGAGATCCAGCTATTTTCAAGAGACTAGATGATAGAAATCTGGATGCAGTGTAATTGCTTCCCTCAGTGTGACTCTGAGAGAGAGCTCTGCCTGAAATGATGTATATATCTCATTAAACACACACGCAAACACACATATATACGCAAATGATTTATAGTGTAGGAGGAAAAAATCAGCATGAGTTATACTTTAAGTAAAACAACACTAACGCAGACTCAGAATGACGCTCGGATCCAACGTGCTCGTGGATGGATTTTTAACGGAGGGAGGAAAAAAAAACAACGTAGGAATTTTTTGACTTCCTGCTTTGCTGAGGGCGGATTGAAAGCCTGGAACTTGTGCAGTAAATATAAGGTGAAAGAGAGGCTGGAGATTAAACTTCATCTAAGCACTTATCTCAGACAGACAGGTGCTTCAGCTCACACAATAAAACTGCTATTTGAGGCAGTTCTTACATAAATTAGCATGTCATTGACTATGCATCAGGGAGATTCCACCTCAGATTGGAAAGTTCTGGGAGCACTTGGGGTTTTTTTTTTAGGTATGGCTTTCCTTATTCGATGTCTCTGATACCTGCTGCAGACATTTGTATAGTCTTTATAATAGTACAGCAGCACAAAACCCAACATGAAGTATTTAGCAAAACATGACACACATATACAGGTATTAAAGAAAACTTAATACAACTTAAAAATAACTACTACAGTGTGATTTACGGGGGTCGCGGTGGCTTAGTGGTTAGCACGTTGGGGGTTCGCTTCCCGCCTCCACCTTGTGTGTGTGGAGTTTGCATGTTCTCCCTGTGCATCGGGGGTTTCCTCCGGGTACTCCGGTTTCCTCCCCCGGTCCAAAGACATGCATGGTAGGTTGATTGGCATCTCTGGAAAATTGTCCGTAGTGTGTGAGTGAATGAGAGTGTGTGTGTGTGCCCTGTGATGGGTTGGCACTCCGTCCAGGGTGTATCCTGCCTTGATGCCCGATGACGCCTGAGATAGGCACAGGCTCCCCGTGACCCGAGAAGTTCCGATAAGCGGTAGAAAATGAATGAATGAATGAAGTTCGAGTTAAATGCTAGTGAACACTAGTCGTAGTTGCTTTGTTAGGTTTTTTTTTTCCAGTGGAAACGTTCACAAGTTGAGATGATATTGCAGAAACTGAAGGGAAAAAAAAAGCCATGCTAACCGCTATTGTCATGACGACATGAGAGGCCATGTGTCAGCGTGCAAAGTTTGTAATATTTACCTTTAAGCTACAATTTGACTTTATCTACTGTTAATATGATGTTAGATAATGTTAGCTACTGAAATCAGCGCTAATCCAACCTGAGATTAGCAAAGGATTGGCTTAAATGTAGCCAGTTAATGAGAGCAAAATAAATAAACTTTCCTCAACATGCTTTTTAAAAGTAGACATAAGACAGATGTCTGGTTGTGTGAGAGAATACTGAAACATTTTAGCTGCGGTTAGCTACAGCGCTAATGACGCCGTGTAGCATGACAAGGTCACGGCTGGAGCCGATCTGAGGAGACTGGAGATCGTTTTTTTGTCTGATGAAATTGATTAGATGCTAAACCGAGCTCATTCA
>NC_083463.1:2627960-2670460 GCF_030014155.1 Tachysurus vachellii
TGTGTGTGTGTGTATTTTCCCATTATTTCAACCTGGAAATTAAAACAATAACTCTCCCGAGCATGTGAAATGTTATTTTTATTATTTTTCCCATAGTGCTGCATCTGCCCGAAGTGAATCTTTCAGATTAATCGAATATTTTAGGCCTGATTTTTTTTTACCCAGCAGATGTTGCTGAGTGTTTATTAAACTCATTTAAAGGCTATTTAAAGTTTCGGAACCAATTTTGTGTAGATTTACACGCACATCCATACCAGAGAGCTTGTAAATTCTGGATTCTGATTGGTCAGATGGATTTTTTTGCAAAGTCACACAAAACTCGTGGGCTCGTGCTAAAAGTTGATCGTTTCTATAGTAACAACAAATGGTGCTTTGTTGTTGAAGATTCATACTGTATACCAGAGCGGTGTCAAATTCTCTAATCTGATTGGTTTCTCATTGTAAAAAGTTTGCAGGGAATTCACAGGGATTTAGAAAAAATACTTAATTATGGAAATTATTTGTATAAGTTTGTAGCTGTTTTGCCACCCATCCATATTCATATACATATTTTACATAATATTAATTTTACATAGGGGGCACGGTGGCTTAGTGATTAGCACGTTCGCCTCACGCCTCCAGGGTTGGAGGTTCGATTCCCGCCTCCTCCTTGTGTGTGTGGAGTTTGCATGTTCTCCCCGTGCCTCGGGGGTTTCCTCCGGGTACTCCGGTTTCCTCCCCCGGTCCAAAGACATGCATGGTAGGTTGAGTGGTATCTCTGGAAAATTGTCCGTAGTGTGTGAGTGTGTGAGTGTGTGAGTGAATGAGTGTGTGTGTGCCCTGTGATGGGTTGGCACTCCGTCCAGGGTGTATCCTGCCTTGATGCCCGATGACGCCTGAGATAGGCACAGGCTCCCTGTGACCCGAGGTAGTTCGGATAAGCGGTAGAAGATGAGTGAATGAATGAATAATTTGACATAATTTTACATTATATATACATTTTATTTTAAATTTTCTATATATTTTTTACTTTTGCTTGTACAGATCATTTTATTCCTATTTTTATTGTCACTATTTTTATTCAGCTTTTTTTTAACTTTTTTTTCATGAAGGAATTATGTTCTTACTTTCTCAGCAACACGTTTCTCGGCTTCTTTTAAAAGAGCGTTAAAAGTGACGAAGGAGAGCGAGCGACTCTGTATAGCTTCTAGAACATCAGTAAGAACAGGAAGTAAGTTGCTTCACAGATGCTCCAGAACATTACATGTAACTGTAAATGGATAAAAAGTGTGCATTGGTGTTTAGAATATAAAAAATGGGTAAAGTTTAGAGGTGTAAAAGGAATAAAAGGAAAATAATCATCTTCAGGATGAGAAGAGGAAGATCTTCAGCTAATCCATAGCGCAGGTAAATCTGATGCTAACCAGCCCTGACACATCACGTCACGTGTTTATTGTTTTCTTCTCCCAGGCCGCAGTGAGTGTAGCGGCTCGGTAAAGCGTATCCTCAAAAAACAAGCATCAATTATTCACCAAGGAATGCTGTTAATATTCTCCGTCTACTTTTTTATCACCAAAGTGAATTTCCGTTTCCGATATGATAGCGAGCGCCTCGATGCAGGATATCCGACGTCCTCCTGCGTTTTTTTTTCCCTTCATCCTTCTGGGATTTTCTACAACTTTTTGTGCCACCGCCATGAACCATTTTAAGTGGATTATTAAAATTTACTGTAGTTTCCGGCTCCTAGAAGAACTTTCGCAACACAATATCAGTCCTCTCGCTGTACTGTGCTGATTTATTACAGACCTGTGTGTGAGCCTTCTTTTTCTTTTTCTGTAATATACACCTCTGTAAGGGTGAACTAACCGTCGGTCCACACACACCAACGCTCCACTCACGGGTAAGATGATGAAAAGCCTGAGCTGAGTTGTTGAAACCTTACTTTCTGTGTTTAATGGCATTGTGGGAGCTCAGCACCAGGAGATAGCTTAGAAAAGTTTTGCACTGTTCTCTTTATTATGGTTAGAATGCCATTAAACTCTTCCATACTGAGACGTACGAGTTGAAAGACCCTTATACTGTATGAGCGAAGCTCAACATCCAAGGCCTTAATCAACGCTTCCTACACCCCAGATTCATTAACACGCTTTGTTCCTGCACCGTTTCTCCTCTTTACGCCGGCACTTGGCTTGATCATTGTCCTGTAACTGAGAATTTGTTTCTAAATGGTATTTTAGTTTTTTTTTATCCTTTAGACAAGAGCTGGTGATTGGAGTTAATCTCATGCTTTCACTCCACTCCTCATTTGTATTGCAGACCAGATACGGAACAGAAGAAATTACCATTCGGAGGTATAAATTATATTGTAAGGCGCCACGCTTGGAGTGATTCGACAGGTCATCTCACGCCGAAGTGAGCGTAGAGACGAGAAGAGAAGCAGATTGGACTCTTATTATCAGAGAGAGTCAGATCACCGGCACGGGCCGTCATTATCATGTCAAAATTGGTACTTGTAACATGTGTTTTATTGTGTGAAGTAGGGGTGTAATGACAGTGTGACGTGATCTGTGTGGATATCTGTACACACGTCATGCTAATCTGTATACATATTCGGGTTTAAGCCCAAAATGGGCGTGGCCTACTTCATAATCGTTTAAACGTTGTTCCTTTACCTCAACTTTAAGTTCCAGTTCATCTTATTTAGCAAGATGTATGAGGTGAACTGAATGTTGGAAAGTATTTGTGTATTGAATAAAAAAAAAAAAAAGAGTGCATTAATGTTAGAAATACTTCAAGCAGGGCAATGTTCATTTCCCTGAGAGTTCTTAATTAATAACAACAACAACAAAAACATAATCTTTTAGATGGTAACTCTTTCTGAAAGCAGAGGTTTAATTAGGATTCTATTGATTTTTTAATCCTGCTCATGCAGTTTAGATTTATTTTTAGTTTGTACATGCTAGTGATCATTTGTAAGGAATGAACCTAGTTAGATTTATTAACAAAAAGATAGTAGCTTAAGGGTGTATGATGTAAATTGCTGTAAATTGGAGATAAAACGATAAACCGGTGTTAAATCCTGGAGTATCAGATGATATCGTTATCCCTCAAACTCTTTCCCTAAACTTTAGATATACAAGATGAAATATAATACACTCATTCATTTATTCATTCACTCACTCATTTTCTTATCCGAACTACCTCGGGTCACGGGGAGCCTGTGCCTATCTCAGGCGTCATCGGGCATCAAGGCAGGATACACCCTGGACGGAGTGCCAACCCATCACAGGGCACACACACACACACACACACACTCTCATTCACTCACACAATCACACACTACGGACAATTTTCCAGAGATCAACCTACCATGCATGTCTTTGGACCGGGGGAGGAAACCGGAGTACCCGGAGGAAACCCCCGAGGCACGGGGAGAACATGCAAACTCCACACACACAAGGTGGAGGTGGGAATCGAACCCCCAACCCTGGAGGTGTGAGGCGAACGTGCTAACCACTAAGCCACTGCGCCCACTATAACACACATACATAGTGGGTATGTGAGTGCTAACATACAGTATATGCTGATCTTCATGAGCTTCATGTCATTAAAATAAAAACCTTCTGCTCTCATGACGTTTTTCATTATTTTCCCCATGATAAGCAGGAGAACAAAGCAGACATACAGCTGTCAATATGTCCGTATTTACAAACCAATACAACATCCACTCCAGTGTTCGAGTTCCATTATGTGTATTCTGTAAAAATAATGATGGACGACATAGAGGACGGAGCGCTTGCTATCTGCATGAGTCAGTTTGTGTATTAAATTAACATTTCAGTCAGTACAGTTTACTCAGCACTGATAACTGTACTCTGGGAAATTCCCCTGTATCTCGGACATGATAATAATCATCTTTCGCTTTATTACTGTTTTATTTATGATCGTCTATGTGCAAAACAAACTGTATGAAAGATTTAGATTTAAAAAAGGGTTAAAAAGTTAATTAGATGAATTCCCTCCTTGAATAAACCTGATTTGCATTAATGAAGAGTGACATGTAAACAAGATTCATATGATTTTTTTTATTTTTTCTAAACCGACTGTCACGTATTTCCCGAAGGCCCGATTTATTAACGATATTATTCATTTGTGCTGAATAGAATCTACATTCTCCTTTCATAGCATTCAATCAAATGGCCGACTTATTACAACGCATTAAGCACCAATTATGCACTAATTAAAACAGAGCAGTGGATGGAGTCAGTGCCAGGAGCAAATTAGTACATTTGTCTAGTTAGTTTGCTTAGAGATTGATAGAAATGTATTTAAATAATACTGAAAAGATGGCTGCCTCTGACGTGACGTGACAGATAATTTATCAGAAGAAGACAATTTGTCCACGGTATTTAAAACAGGGCTATCAGAAAACGTGTGAGAATAAAAAGACAAATGTGACATCTACATTGGATCTTAATGAGTCAACAAAATGCAACACCTATTAAACTTCAGTCAAGAGCAAAGTAACAACAAAATGCCAACCTTTCTCTTTCCTATAACATACTGCGTGTGAATACGGTATGTAGCGTAAAAGTTTGAAACAAGCCATTGTTCTACTAGTAAGAAATAAATCTCAAAGTAAGTTTCAATTTGCAAGTAAATACTGTACTGTACTGACAAGTTCTAGAATAAACCCCAGACAATTCAAGTTCCAAGTAAACAGACATCCCAAAGCAATCCCCATATAAAAGATTAGCATGTCCAGAGTTGAATCCCAAATGATTACAAACAACCCTGAAATGCCAAGACAGATAAGTCCCATGTTCCACATAAAGACAGGCAAGTCCGGACTCAAAACCTAGATAAACAGAGACAACGTCCAAGTAAAGGCAGAGAAGTTCAGAATCAAACTTAAAGTCCCAAGTAACACATAAAGCTAGGCAAGACCTGAGGCATGAACCAAGTCAAGTAAAGTTTCAAATAAAAACACATAAGTCACAAACAAGTTCCAGTTCAATTCCCAAATACACAAAGAACTTTGGAGCGAACACAGACCACTCCAAAGTTTTAATTCGAATCGAAGACAGGAGACTTTGCCAAGTATTACATAAAGATCCAATCAATCAATTTCTAGCTAAATTCAATTTCAAATCCCTAGTGCATTTAGCACTGAACAAACATGTACCAAGTCCTAAGTGAAAAGATACAAGTCCCAAGTTCCACAAAATGAAGACAAATAACTTCCAGTTTTCAAGCAAAGTGCTCAAATAAGTAGTGTAGCAGACAAGACCTTTAGAGTTTAGGTATTATGATAGGGTAATGAGGGGAGAGATGTGTGGACAAGGAGTTATGGGCTACCTGGTGGAGTTACTGGCTGAGGCATACCGAAGTGATGCTTCTAGGTCCTGGTTTGCCCATTCCTCCTTTCAATTAGTCTGTGGTAAAACCTGAAAAAAGGTCTGACATGGTTGATTAAGAGGTCTGCAGACTCATGAGGTTTTGGAGAGTTTGGGAAGATGGACTGTGTTGAAAAACAGTCAGTAATTACAGTGAGTATGGTGGTGTTACCGTCTGGGAAGATGATAAAATCTACAGCAATTCTATTGGGAACAGGCCAGGGATAGACCAGCAGGTGTGCAGTGTGAGGCTTTATCAGCTGTGAGCATCCATGGACAGCCACCAGAAGTGTCACCTAAACAGATCCGATGTACAACTGGTACTAAGGTGGCAGGTGAATCCCACTGGGGGACCAGAATGCACAGAAATGGGAACAAATAGACAACCAATGGGCCTGCAATGCAGGCATTCATCTCCATTATGAACTAATGAGGGGGGGTCAGTTCAGTTCAATACTGAGACCCAGGTGAACAGCTCCTCTAGTCCTCTAGTCCCTACCCATCCACTCTTGAAGATGTACCTCAGGAAGCTGACTGACCAGACATGGAATTTAGACTTCTCCACTTTTACAAACAACCACTTTCTCCAGCAGTTGCTAAAGTATCTGACAAACATGGCTGATCTGATCTGTTCAGCACCGGAGAAGATAAGAATGCCATCAAAGTATAAAAAGAAGAAGTGTATCAAAATGTTTTGAGGATGTCATTTACCAGCGCCTTACTCATGACTGAGGCATTAATGAAGCTGAAGTGCATTATCAGGTATTCAGTGTGACAGCTGTTTTCCACTCATCACCTCAGGTCCAGTTTGGTGAGGATAGTTGCCTTGTAAAGTTTTTTGAATGAGCAGCAGTGGGTATCTATTTTAACAGTAATGTCGTTTAAGTGTTTTAGGTTCTTTTTGGCCATAAAGAAGAAGTAAGTACCCAGGGAAGAAGAAAAGGGTAGAATAATGCCGTCAGTGAGGTAGCAAGTACTATACTTTTACATGGCCTCTCACTCAGGGTGGGAGAGGTAATAAACCTTACATAGTGATCAGGTGGTAAGGAGAGGGTTTAGACTTTACTAAAGACTTCTTCCCGGTCCTGTTACATAGGGCACAGCCGAAAGATCACAGGGGGCCCAAGACCAGTGGAGCCAACTGCAAAAACTCTCGGGGGAAGCGCAGAATGCAGTCAGGAGGATTTGACAAAATAAGGACCAGTTAACTATTTTTCCTGCCAATCAGCCCATGTGGGATATGCTTATTAAGCTTTTTGTGTTGCTAATATGGTGCAAATGGAAAAACTTGGGGTTCAGTTTGATATGCTTTCAGTAGTTGGCAAGGACCCTGATGTAGTGCAATGGTGAGTTTGGTCATATGGGCCAAACATTTCTATCCAGGGCATTAATTGTGATAGGGATTCCAATGGTTTGACAGGGACACAAGCTCGGTGTCCTAAAATCTGTAAACCAATCAAAGGCAAGGGTATCAAGAGCTGATTGTGGCTCAAAATGGCTTGGAAATTGAGACAGATTAGGGAAACTGAAGAAGCTGATGTTCAGCAATACCCCTTTTGGCTTAAGCAGGCTGGTTGCCAGGAAATGGCCCAGTCAGCCACATTAAATGCTCTCTCCTGCCTTCAGTCTGTTGTGTGAGTGAAGAGGCAGAAGGGACGCAGGGGAAGTGTGAGGTCATCTGGATAGTTCCTTCTTCCCCTCTCGCATATGCAGATATCCAGTGTGATCCAATCTAATTTATCTTTAAGGTACAGCTCATCTTTTCAAGTCTCAAGTCTCAAGTAAAGACTACAGGCTTATCTCTTGTTACATGAGGGTTGACTCTTGGAGATCGTTACTGTCTCAAGTCTCAGTCTAGAGCTTTATTTTAATACTGACTTGTTTTCTTTAGTCTTTTATGTCATAAGGTCCAACTCTAAAGCCAATTTAAAAAAATCGATTAAATACAATACTTTTTTGACTCGTATCACTCATGTCCATAGCACAGGACTGAAATTATGGTTACATTGCATGATATATCCATTTGCTAACATAATTAGTGTCATATTTGGCAGTTGTGGATTATTTGGTGTTAATATATGATTCGAATATTGTTTTTTGCATGGTTTTGTTAAAATCTGATGTATTTAAAAAAAAAACTGAAGGTGTTGTGATTGCACATAAGGCCTTAACGTTCTTAAGAGTCAATCATGACTCATTGAACGACTGAGTGAGAGCCTGATCATTATCACACCTTCATCTTAAAAAACACAGATTAAGCGATAAAACAGCTCCAGCAGGTAAACAGAGATTAAAGTTCAGATGGTCTGATTAGTAATTCACCATAGCTAATCTCACTCTGTAAAATCCCTTTAAACTAGTCATGCATAAACACTTCACCAACCCCTTCTCCTATGTGCACCAAATCATTTCTGGGGTAAAATAAATTTGCACACTGCAGTGCAAAGTAAGGCTTTCGACCAAGCGGAGAATGAAATCTGGTGCTAAAATGTGAGCTAATCAGGTATTAATGCATGTAAATGTCAAGTGAAAAATAGCCCTACCTTAAAATGTGTTCGTTTTTTCAAAAAGAAAAAAAAAAGAAAAAGGGTAAAAAAAAAAAAAAAAAAAAAAACAGGAGCAGGACTCATTATATTACCTGTGCAAATGTCAAGTCCTGCGATGGTGAGACAGTACAGCTGGGAAAGACAGTAGAAAGGATAGAAGTCAGACCAAAACACTGCAACAGTGAAGGCAGTGCTTATTTTGTGATGTTGTGTAAGCCTGGGAGAGGATTTGTCCTTTGTTAGTCAGATTTATGTTATGAGATAGTGAAGGATTCCACTTTTCTGGTCAGGGAAAAGCCACCACACCACACTTGCATTAGTTTCACCAAAATATCTCTTATCTTCTTGTTCAGGGAAAAAAGTGAGCGACGCTACAATCTTCAGACTGTTTGTAATGGGATTAGAAATGTAATCTTCTGAATAAACATACTTTTAGCTATACAGGACATTTACATATCTACTGTACATGATGAACATATATAAAACTCATTAACGTTGTCAATATTGAGTTCATAATGATATGATTGAATAATTAGAAATAACTAGACAAATTTATGTTGAAGCTAATAAAATAGTGTCCACGTTGATATAATAACCACAGCGCAGTATGACGTACGCACCACAAAAACCCAGTATAAAAAAACCCAGTAGTTGTGGATTCGATGATTCTATTAGGATTCTATTAGGAGCTGTGTACTGAACATTAATGAAATCTATCTATCTATCTATCTATCTATCTATCTATCTATCTATCTATCTATCTATCTATCTATCTATCTATCCAAATGTAAATATAAATAGATTCATTCATTCATTCATTCATCTTCTACCGCTTATCCGAACTACCTCGGGTCACGGGCGTCATCGGGCATCAAGGCAGGATACACCCTGGACGGAGTGCCAACCCATTGCAGGGCGCACACACAAACTCTCATTCACTCACACACTACGGACAATTTTTCAGAGATGCCAATCAACCTACCATGCATGTCTTTGGACCGGGGGAGGAAACCGGAGTACCCGGAGGAAACCCCCAAGGCACGGGGAGAACATGCAATATAAATAGATTAAAAAACAGAATATGTAATGGTAGCTTGGACTATTTCCTGCCTGTACACCGGGGCGTTCCAGCAGGGGTTTCTTTATGTCTTGTGCTATGTGTCTTTGTTTTGGTTTTGTGCTCAGGTATGTTTGCCCCATCCGATTCTTATCCCCTTCCCACCTCTGCACACCTTTCCCTTATGTTTCTCTTATTACTTGCTTGTAAGGACGTGATGGTCCAGCGGTCCAGGCGCTGGGTTCCTAATCAGAAGGTTGCGGTTCAAGCCCACAAGCTGCTGAGACATCTACGTTGGGTCCTTGAGCAAGGCCCTTAACCTCACCTGCTCCAGGGGTGCCGCAGGATGGCTGACCCTGTGCTCTGATCTCAAGCTCATAATAGCCTGGGATATGCGAAAATGGGGAAGTCGTGGCTTAATGGTTAGAGAGTTTGACTCCTAACCCTAAGGTTGTGGTTCGAGTCTCGGGCCGGCAATACCACGACTGAGGTGCCCTTGAGCAAGGCACCAAACCCCCCCAACTGCTCCCCGGGTGCTGCAGCATAAATGGCTGCCCACTGCTCCGGGTGTGTGTTCACGGTGTGTGTGTGTTCACTGCTGTGTGTGTCACTTTGGATGGGTTAAATGCAGAGAACAAATTCTGAGTATGGATCACCGTACTTAGCCGTATGTCACGTCACTTTCACTTACTTCCCCCATTTATACAAGTTTTCTTGTATGTATTGTTGTATTACTGAGCCTTTGTAGTTGTTTGTCTCTTTTGTTCCTGCCATCCTGTTTTTGTATTGTTGTTGCCTAGTTTTCTTCTTTTTAAATAAAACCCCAGTCTGTCTGCTATCCCTACATTTGGGTCTGGATTTTGTTCTCGAGGAGGCACCCATTTCCTGACAGAATATCATTCTTTAACTACATTTACATTTACAGAATTTGGCAGATGCCTTTATCCAGAGCAACGTACACAAGTGCTTAAGTCTCTATCATTGGATACATTAATGCTGGTTCACTAGGTTACATACTGAAGATATAACTAATAATAAATGCACCTGTTAGCAAATTACTGTGGCATAAGTGGAATAAAAAACTTCAGAATGTATGTACATTATAGGAAAATAATCAACTTCAGACTAATTATCTTAGCACTTGATTAGCATTTGACCATACAAACATTAGAGCTGTGAGAGTCGCAGCCGTCTGTAATGCTCTCTCTCAGCTTGGTTTCAGATTGCATTTTCTTTCTATCAGTTCTGCAGATAAACAAAAAAAGGAAACAAGGAGATAATGCTACAGTCATTAATTCCCGTAGATGGCACTCTTTCTGGAAGACCTATCTGACAGGTCAAACACATTGCACTCCAGAAAGTACGTCCAGCCTGCTCAATTGATCTGGATCAGCCTTTTAGTCTGCTGTGGCCACATTAATATTTCCTGCAGCAAGTGTTTCCGTGGCAAAGTAAATACCAAACGTCTGTCTGAAACAGAGAGATGACCTTGGGAAACATCCGTAGCAAGGGGAGGAAGCATTTTGGATGTGTATGGAAGTGTTTCAGATCGTTATCGGCTGTGACAAACCGAGATTAAACGGAAGAAAATGACGAAGCCAATTGAACTGGCCGAAGATCGATGGCTGATAGAGCCAATGAAGAAGGAACATTTTAAATATCTGAATTATTAAGACAATTATTAATGCATAAAACATACAAAATGTCATATTAAATAAAAAACACATGCAGTGTTGTTGGGATAAAACAAAGAATAAAGGACATGCAGTGCTGTAGATGATAAAAAGATGTCTATCAGTAAGGTTTGTGTCTTAATTCTGTCTGAGACGAGGTTTTAGCATAAAACTAGCATTCAGATTGATCAATGTAAAGGCTAGAAACTGCCACATGGGGAAGGAAACAGTTTTTTCTTTGCTGTCACAATGTTAATAATGCAAAAAAAAAACAAAAACAAACAAAAAAAAAAAACATCATTTTAAGATCTCATAGGAGTCCAGTATACTATCAATAAACAGCAAGACGAATTGTCTTTGTTGTAATTGTCACATAAATCACTGGATTTATTTAACACCATGGTTTGTACTGTATATCGTCGCTGTCGGGCGGAAACCTCGTATGTCCAAATTTGGTCAATTTCATATTTTTTCACATATCGATGCTATTGGTCAGTCCCCACGTGGGTCTGTTATTTTTACAAGTTATTAACCAATCTAAAGTCTTGAAAATAGCTTGAACACAAATCTCATAACTCCATTGGACACTTCAACTGTCCACCTCTTCCTCACTCCGCGGGAGAGCTTCACGGCATATTTCTCCTCAAGAAGAGTCGCAACGAATCAACACGTCTTCTGAGGTAAATGTCTTCAAAACACTGGGCTCAAAGAAAAAAAAATCTTGACCCCCGCTAGTTCTGGTGCTCGTCTGAGGACAGGAATTTAGCGCAAGACAATCCACTGCAACGCGAACTAAACCCTGTGCACTGCAGATAAGAAAAATAACGGTTTTGGAGATACGAGGATTCCGCCCGACAGCGACGATATTCAGTATTCAGCAGTGTGTAGAACAGCACTTGATTCAGAACATTCTTTATCACACTCTGCGATGACGAAGTTACTTAATGAGATATTAAACAAAAGGTCAAAATATCATAATGGTGACAATAATCATTTCGGTGAATATCCAGAGCCAGGGCCAGGGAGCAGACAAGCAGGCTAACTAGTTACAGTTACTAGTTACTTCATTCAAAAAGTAACTCAATTACTTTGTTGATTAATTACACCAAAAAGTAACACATTACTGTTAAAAGTAATGTTTTAGTTACTTTTTTAAAGAAATAATGAGCATATTTCCACTTTGAGAAACTCGTCTTGTTCTCGCCTCGACTTGCTGTTACTGCCTCACATACCTGACTAAATGGAAACACGCCCACAGTGCGGCGTCTTCGTGTTTACAGGTTGGCATCACCCGATCCTACAATGCGTCACTGCTGTAAACAGTTCAGTCTGTAGGCTACACTTCAGCCTAAATGAATTAATTTAATAAAGTAACGGACAAACGCACCATACGGTAACGGAGTTACTTTATTTAAAAAGTAATGCGTTAGAGTATTAGTTACTGCCCAACACTGCTAGCTAATCCGACCGTATGCTAGCTGCATTGAGACTTCACCCAGGGTTCATGTGTCTGTTTCTTGAGCTAAACAAAAATCTATAAACTCTCAAACAATTTGTTTTAGTAAACGTATTAGCATAATACATATAAGTTGAATTGAATTGAATAATACTGGGAGCTGAATGTAATTTATTTGATCACACTTTTAAATAATTCAAAGTTTTTGTTCATTTTAATCGATTCAGTTTCATCTGATGAAAACATGCCCCAGTTTGTGGTGCCGTCATTTCAGGTGTGTTTTAGATCAAAGAGATTTCAAAAGAATATCAAAAGATTTTTGGTTGTCAGACTTGAAAGGATTCCTAAAGACTCAGCTTTCCATCACCTCCCATTCAGACACAGAAGGACCGGGACGTCCTTTATGAAATCTACAACATGTCACAAGAGCAGAGTGACAGCTAAAGATCTGTATCACTCACTGTATCTGTTTTACTATAGAAATAATGCTGGAAAAGTAAACAAAACAAAGCAAAATAAACTTTATATAACCCTTAACTAGCATTATTAACAAAATATATACCAGCAAAAAACAAGACAATTAAATCCTCGAAGCTTTTTTCCATCAGCGAGTTTAAATATGATGAGCAACACAAGTCTAAATTAATCTTCTTGTGCTGCTTAAGTGGCAAAATTCATAAGTAATGCTGAACAGTGGGTGCCAATATTTATTAGATCAGTTGCTTATCTACTAGCTTATCTATTATGTAACATTTTGTAAATTAGTTCATATTAATCCTGGAGGAAATAAACATGGATGATTTGGTATTTATTTTCTACATTTATCGATAATTACAATCATCTGTTAATACCACATGACTTTGTTCGTTTGTTACCATGGTTACTAATGGATTTATGGGGAAATGAACCAAAAACATTATCCACAAATTCAAATTCAAACAAATGCCTCATTTATGCCTCATTTCCATAATCATGTTTAAGTGATTACCAAAGCTTAATAAAATGTTAATGAACATAAGGTAATTAATTAATATGCTAATTTTGCTGGACATATTGTTAGTTATGGTTAAAATAAATGTTAATTAAGGGGGGCATAATTAAGTTAGAATCTAAAGAAACCTCAAATAATGCATGCTTGTAGGTTACAATTCAGTAAAAATCAACACAGAAACATTAATTCATAACAATTACATAAAGTTTTAAGTAATAATTGTACATTTCTCAGTGTATTAATGCTTTATTTACTGTTTCATTAATAACTACACAATACACAATCCTTCTCATATAAAAGTCCTCTTTTGTGGTCTCTCTAAAGGAACCTTTAAAGATCCTGCAGTTTGTGGAAACTTTTACATTATAAGTGTTTTTCTGTCAAAGGTTCCAGGGTGAACACTTTAGCAGGCTTGGGACCTTTAATTGTCTAACAAACTCTTAAAGAACTCACTCACTCTCACTCATTTTCTACCGCTTATCTGAACTACCTCGGGTCACGGGGAGCCTGTGCCTATCTCAGGCGACATCGGGCATCAAGGCAGGATACACCCTGGATGGAGTGCCAACCCATCACAGGGCACACACACTCTCATTCACTCACACAATCACACACTACGGACAATTTTCCAGAGATGCCAATCAACCTACTGTACCATGCATGTCCCCCGAGGAAACCCCCGAGGCACGGGGAGAACATGCAAACTCCACACCACACACACAAGGCGGAGGCGGGAATTGAACCCCCAACCCTGGAGGTGCGAGGCGAACGTGCTAACCACTAAGCCACCGTGCCCAATAGGAGGCTAGGAACCCTTAATTGGGAACTCCAACAAACCCTTTGAAGATGTTAAACCCTCTCAAGGGTTCTTTGGTTGTACCTCTTGGAAGAACGCTTAGAGATTCTGTATATAAAGTGATTCTCATTTAATGTTTGCATTCTTAAAAAAATACTTCTTTAACGATTCTTTAAAAGTTCATTGGATAATTAAGATTGAGTTATTTATTCTGAGAGAAATTCGTTATGTTTTAAGGTTCTACATAATGGTTCAAGAATGTAGTGCTTCTGGAAATGTTTAGGTTATTTAATGATTAGTAAAATGGCCAGTCATAAATTATGGTCATAAATGATGGCTCTCATTTGTGTTCAGTGCACAGTATAAAGGTTTATTTTACAGTTCCTGAAAGCTTTATCACACTAAAAGCAAATCCTCACAGGTTTCGTATATTAACAGAGACGTTTCAAATACATTAAGCGAATGCTGCCTAAACAGGAATGTCAGATAGTTAAAGTTAATGTTTGTATAAGGATTTCTTAAAGCAGTGGATCTGAAGCATTTGGGGTTCTGGAGATCTGAGGTTATGAAGCACAGCCAGAGGATGTGTGATTTCTTTTTCTGGTTAAAGAGGTACAAAATAATCCCAAGCCATTACTCTAGTTATTATATTTATTATTGACTTCTTATAGTGATTGACTGATTTGATTGGTTCTTCATTCATTCACTCACTCATCTTCTACCGCTTATCCGAACTACCTCGGGTCACGGGGAGCCATCTCAGGTGTCATCCTGGACGGAGTTCCAACCCATCACAGGGCACACACACACTCTCATTCACTCACGCAATCACACACTACGGACAATTTTCCAGAGATGCCAATCAACCTACCATGCATGTCTTTGGACCGGGGGGAGGAAACCGGAGTACCCGGAGGAAACCCCCGCGTCACGGGGAGAACATGCAAACTCCACACACACAAGGCGGAGGCGGGAATCGATCCCCCAACCCTGGAGGTGTGAGGAGAACGTGCTAACCACTAAGCCACCGTGCCCCCCTTGATTGATTCTTAAATAACTGAAAATCAAATTGACCTGGAAATAACCTGGACTTTACGTATTTGTGTCCTAATCTGTACTGAGTGGATCGCTGGAATTTATTTTACAGTAACGATCCCCTGTCTGAGACAATTAAAATGTTACTAACACTTTACATTAAAGAGTTGCATACTTTGTGTAGCAGTCAGTTATACCAGGCTGCAGATACAGCCCCCTCCAAAAGTACTGGAACAACAAGGTCAGTTCTTTTGTTTTTGCTAGACATTTCGGTTGGTTTTTAGATCGAAAGAGAAACAATAGATCAAATATTCAGCTTGGATTTCCTGATATTTACATCTAGAGATGAAATTAATATGGCACTAGATAGAAGGCAAAGGTATTGTTTGGTGAGCAAAAGTATTGGAACAGATTGCAATAACTGCGTCGAGCCTGTGACATCACCAAACCTTCTGATTTTTTTAGGCTTGTATTGAAACTCCTTAAAATGTTTACGGTGGTTTCTTTCTTCATTCTCTTCTTCAGGAAGTCAAAACATTGCTCAGCTAGATCTGGTGATTGACTTGGCCAATAAATACTTGACCACCATCAACTTTTCCTCCTTTGTTTTGATTAAGTGAGGAAGTTCCTCCTGATTCATTTGGATGCATTTCTCTGTAAATGATTGGACAGAATCTTTCTGTCAACTCTGCTACCATCTTGAGTTCCATCAACAGCGAAGTTTAGTTAGAATGTTCCAGAAGCAGCGGTACAAGCCCAAGCCATGGCACTACCACCACCATGCTTACAGATAAGCTCAATTGTTTTGGATCATGACCAAATCCTTTCTTTCTCCACACTTTGGTCTTTCCATCACTCTGGTAGAGGTTCATCTTGGTGTCAGATCTTTAGTAACTAATATCTGTATTTCTGTATGAATTCCAAGCTAGCCTTCTGATTCTTACTGTTAATGAGAGCTTGGCATCTTGTGGCATAGACTCTATATTTCTGCTCTCCATGTCTTCCCTATGATCCCTTCACACCTGCCCTGTGGAGGTTGTTGGTGATGCCACTGTTATTTTTGGGTTTTTCTTTACAGCTCTCACAATGTGTCTGTCATCAGCGGCTGTTTTTTTACCCTTGGCTGATCTGTGCAATTCTGGGTGTTAGTACACCAGTAGTTTCTTTCTTTTTCAGGACATTCCAAATTGCTATATTTGCTATGACCAAAGTGTGTCAAGTGGCTCTGATTTTCTCATTTTTTAGCCTTTATGCCTTAATTTTCTCCAATAGACTGCTCTCTGGGCCTTGTTCAGTCTTCACCGGTGAAGCCCAGGGATCAAACTCAAAGCTATGTCTATATTCAAAGCAATCTTACAAGAAACACGTATTAGATCATGTTACGATATATTTGATTCAAATGAAAAACAACTGTCATGTTGTTTAACACATCTAGATGTAAACATCAGGAAATAAAAGCTGACCCAAATTCTATCGCCCCAGATTTTTCATCCCAAAATCCAAATGTCCAGTAACAACAGAACATTAAAGCCACTGTACAGTAGGTGAGGTGAATAACATCGATTATCTAATTACAATGTCACCTGTTAAGGAACATAATTATATTAAGTAACAAGTAAACCGTCAGTTCATGAAGTTCCTGCGTTGGAAGGTGGAACAAGGCAAACGTAAGGATCTGAATGACTTTATCAAGGGCACGATTGTGATGTCTGGACGACTGGGCCAGAACATCTCCAAAACAGTTGGTCTTGTTTGGTGTTCAGGTATACAGAAACCTACCAGAAGTGCTCCAAGGAGGAACACCCGGTCAACCAGCAATGAGGTCATGGGCCACAAAATTATCACAGATGCACATAGGGAGTTAGGGCTAGCCCGTCTGATTCGATCCTACAGAAGGTATTACAAGTTATACAGTTATTATAGTGTTCAAGGTTCAAAAAGTTAAAGGTGTTGCCTCCTAATTCTTCTCAGTCTGCTTAATCATCTGTATGATGAACTGAAAAAAAAAACAAGTCTGATCCATGGATGGTTCACATGACGTCTTGGTGATGGACACCACAGCACACCTTCAGAGGTCTTGTGAAGTCCAGGCATCAACAGATCAGAGCTGTTTTGATAGCACAAGGATGATCTACAGTACATCCTGGATGTAGCTGGAAGTAGCTAGCTAACATTCTTGATCAGTTAAAGGATTCGTGTAAATTATGGTTTGTTTCAATTTCTATATTGTTGTTATTTCTATATGTTTCAAAATGCTACAGAAAGGAATGGAGTGAAATGAGGATCACTGGTAAGGAAACATTAAATCTGAAGACTCAATTAGAGCTGTATCGAGATTCACATGTTCTCTCTGTCATTGCGTGTAAATCTGGGGTTCTCCGTTTTCTTCCCACCTCCATATTCTAGGTATACATGAGTGTGTAAACTGTGTGATTTGTCTATCTTAGGAAAGACTGGAAAAGAGAAATGAATAAATTAATGAATGAACGAATGAACGAATTAACTTTTAGGGAATTTTACTGTGAAGAGTTAAAAGCTACCTTCATACTGAATTCCACTCATTGAGTCCATATTGTGCAGATATAAAGAAATCTATACTAACGTTTACTGTTAGTTGAGGTCAGGGAAGCTAATAAAAGCCAACACACAATTCTGGCCATGTCAAGCAGATGTTTCACACCACTAATGGGACAGTGTTGTGAGGAGAGATGATGCAAGAACTGAACTTTTTTGGTAAATCTATTGTTATTATTATGTTGCTTGGAGGAAACACAACACTGCACACCGACTGCGAGGCGAAGGTGAAGCTTTCTACAGGCACAGTCAGAGCCCTGACCTCAATCCAGGTGAAAATCTGTTAAATCTGTGGTGAGATTGGAAAACAGGTCACTTCCTAAAATATACATAAACTGAAAGTTCTTGTAGAGGAACAGGAAGAAATATCTTCTTCAATGATCATCAATCCATACAGTATGTGCAGGGACACTTTACATTAGAGCTCCAGTCTAACAGTAGATAAAGTTAATATTCTGTAAAGTTTAAAAAGATTCATCCATCAGTAACCAGTCAGAATATGTGGGTTAATTCGATGTAATAAAGCACAAATCAGACGGTAGTTATAATACAATATCGTTTCCATAGTAACAGCCTATACACTGGGGTGTGTAGGGTGTTTGCTGTTCCATATAATCTAACATAAGTAATAAATGGATTTAAATTAATAACATTTATTTTAAAGTTCTTTAACTACTACGGATCCGTTGCTCTAAGTGCTTTAGAATCCATTTGAATGGGTTTATTAAGAAAATACATAAAATACAGGAGATCATAATCAATGTCCAGACATCAGTCATAAACCGAAACCAATATTAGAAATCCAAAATCTGTTCCAGGAAACAGAGATAAGGTCATGCAGATGAAACGAGACAAGAATAGAATGGCTTGGTACTCAGGTGAACTGACATTGTTTCACAAAGATGGCGGCTGAGAGTGTCAGGGATAAAATAGACCCAAATGCAGGATAGCATAAAAAAACAGGATTTATTAAATAAAAACACAAAACAAAGACAAAACCAGAAGACAACAGAAAACAAGGATTCCGTGCTGCCGTAGGCAACGTGGCACGGTTAAATAGACAGGACGATGAACACATGAGGAACAGGTATGCAGAGACCGGGGAGGAGTAAACAAGGGCGAGGCAGACACGTGACAGGGAACATAAACAAGAGCACGTGGCAAAGTCCGGGCTGAGTCCTGACAGTACCCCCCCTCAAGGCACGGCTCCCGACGCGACAATCCCGTATCCATGGCAATATCCGAGGGGACCACGATCCCGACAAGATCCAAGAGGGGGGAGCAAGGCACACGGTGAGGCAGGTGGGGGGGAGCAAGGCACACGGCAAGGCAGGTGGGGGGGAGCAAGGCGCGCGGCGAGGCAGGGGGGGGCAAGGCACAAGGCAAGGCAGGTGGATCTCGTCTGGAAATATAGTACAATCTCGTACAGAAATATAGTACAAAATGTTTAAGATTAATATTAGACTTCTATTTAAATGTGTTTGTATTTATTCCCAGTGAACAAGCCTGAGGTGTCTGAGGCGAAACCTTGAGAAACCTTGAGAGGAACCAGACTCAAAAGTGAACCTCATCCTCATTTGGGTGACACTGTAGGGTGTGATTATAAACTGTTATAAACACCAGAGAGTGTTATTATGAATAATGTCCTTTCTACAGTCAGATACAGTCTGATAATTGTGCATTATTTAGGAGGTTGTTGTCCTCAGAGACCACATGGAGTTGGTATCTTCTCACTGAAGGTCCGAAATCTTCATGGAGCAGAAAACAACTGGTACATCTCTAGATGCCTCAGGATCCTCACAGGGTTGGACTCTTCTCATTGAATTAAATGTTCTACAAACAGTAAGTGACCTAGGAAGTAAATTAGAATTCTGGCTAGGGCTCTGTCTGGAGGGGGATGAACGATCCATGGGTGAAGATATTACATTAACAAAGTAAAGCACTTGTGTTCTTCCGGTTCAGCCGTAAAACACCAAGGAGCTTGCTTTGTGCACAGAGGCATTGTCGGCTCTCGTAGTTCTAGTGAAGGGAAATTATAGTGCTACAACCTACAAGACTTACTTTCTTAAACAATGGTGTGCTTCCAATGTTGTGATAACAGTTTGGGGAAGAACCACATATGGGTGTGATGATCGGGGGGGCACATACTTTTGACCATATGGTGTATATTTATAGTAATGTTGTACTATAGTAATTTATAGTATTTGAATCATCATGAGTCATTTACAACTTATGTTATAACAGCTATAACAATGATTAAGAAGTCAGAGAACCTAACAAATTGACACTGGAGGCTTCTTCTGTACATCAACACTTGACCAATCAGAATCCAGAGAAATTCACGTAATATTCATTATTTAATTAATCAATAATTGAGAATAATTTAGAGATGAAGATTCAGTAAAATTTTACAAGCAGAAATAAAGAATTCCAAATGATTCATAAACTCACACACACACACACACACACACACACACACACACACACACACACACACACACACACACTACACACAGCGTTTTGTTTTGTAGAGAAAGGGATAAAACAGCTTGCGCGATTTCCTCTGGCATGATGCAATGTTTCAGGGAGGAATGTTAATCGCTCGCTTTCTCATCCGTCACCTTGATAGATCGTATTGTTTTACCAATTTAAGCCTTTATCTTTCATTAAAGTGTGACATTTATTTCACAGCACTGGCTTGCATACCGGTGCCTTAAGTCAACAGTGAGAAAATAAAAGCAACCAAATGGACGACGTTCCAATCAACACCGAGCCACAGGGGCAAGCAGAGTTGTAGTCATTTTCTGAATTCCCCAGAGACATTCATGAAATAAATTACCAAGAACAAGTTGTGTGTTGCTGATGCAGTGGATGAGGGATCGCTCTCGGGGGCAGGCGACAATACGTCTAGTGCAATAAAGCAATAAAACAAATGACATATTCAGAGAAAATACATAATTTGTGAGATTAACCATCGCACTAACGTATTTTACTCAGCTCATTTAGGAGTTCTTTTAAATCCTGTAAAAATAAATTGTGAGATTAATTGTGAAATTGTTCATTACCTGTACACATAACTGGGGTTGAAAAGACCTGCATATAAATGCACACAAAATAAAAGGCAAAATTAATTATTATTATTATTATTATTATTATTAGTAGTAGTAGTAGTAGTAGTAGTAGTATTAGTCTCTCAGTTAAGTAAATCCTGTCCACATCTAGGTTAAAAAAAAGTGATTACAATATATATAATGCTGCACATGTATGTAGAGAGAGAGAGAGTGCTGCACATTTTGCAGAACATGGACATGTGACATATCAAAACACTCAGAACAATGAGGGAAACTTGCTCGCGGGGATTCTGATGACGTCACGTGTACCCCCGCCCCCAAAATAAGCGAAATGAAAAAGTTAGCACAACATGGACATGTCATATATCAAAACACTCAGCACAATGAGGGGAACATGCCACGTGCAAGCACCATTCACATTTTCTTCAGGAAATGTACATTCTAGTTAATATTACAATATATAATAACATTAATAATATCTTATTTATTTCACCCCCTGTGAAGGTGCAGGCAGCGTAAGTTCTCGAAGTTGATGTGTTGGAAGCAGGAAAAATGGGCAAGTTTCCTTTTTCTAAAAAAAAAGTTGCTTTGCCAAGGGCTTAAATTTAAAAGCAGCAAAAGAAAAAAAAAGCTTGTATAGCTTAAAACGTATCGCTTAGATGGAAGTGAATAAATAAATAAGTAAACAAATAAATAAATACAAACATAGAATAATTGTTAATATTATTTTATGTTTGTATTTGTTTATTATATTATTTATATTATTTATTTATTTACTTTGCATTTTTATTTATAATATCAATAAAACAATAACAAACTTGTGAATTTTATTCATGGACTGCTTTTTAAGTTTATAATTTTATATATATATATATCCGAAGGTATCTGATTTATTTTGTTTTATCTGATCAGCAGTGTTTCGACTCGACTCGATCACAGACTCTTCCCATCTTTCTCTTCTTCTTTTTTTCATTATATCTTTTTCATAGCCATAAAAGCATGACTCACAAATGCACTTATCTAATCTCAGAGTGATGCTGAGAAAAAAAATAATAAAAAAACACCCAACGATTCTTTTGTTTCCCGTCACTGTGTTGCTTGGAAGTGTCTCACTTAAAAGGATTCAGAAGGAAAGTTCTGGATTCAGATAGCAGACTCTCTGTTATATCAGCAACTGGAATCAATTTGAGCTGCTCCAATTTGGCAAGCTGTCAGCTGCTCGTAGGCGGCTGCAGAAACTAAAAATCCACTAATTCAGAATAGGTTTGGTACTGTAGGTTTTAGGGTGGAGGGTGGAGGCGTAAAGTGGAGAGAGAGAGAGAGAGAGAGAGAAAGAGAGAGAGAGAGAGAGAGAGAGAGAGAGAGAGAGAGAGAGAGGGAGAAGAGAGAGAGAGAGAAGAGAGAGAGAAGAGAGTATATGAGAGAGAAAAAAGAGAGAGATAACAAAAGTCAGCCAATAGGAGACTAACACAAAAATAAGCGCTAGCAGCAGGAGTGAGATTAAGCTACACACTTTAGATGTGTCGTTGATGCCAACTTCAGGCAGCACGCAGAATTTTATAAATATATTCACTAATAATAAGTCTGTGGTGAAAGACAAAAAAACACAATAAATGGCAGACGGGGCACTTCAGGGCAGTAGCTATGACAGCTCCATTAGTGCAAATGACAGAGTGCACAACTCCCTGAAAATACCTGGGAAAAAGGAAATAACATCAACAGCAATGATCAGTGAATTGAGCAACTTCTCTCCAGCAATCAGCTTCACTCCACGAGCACAGACCCTGCCTCTGGTTCATACAGCACTCCACACAAATGAACTGATCATCGTCCTCAATATTAACTCCAGTATAACGATTATTACCACAACAGAACTGATGAATTCTTCATTTACATGAACACGTTTCACAGCGTTTCTATGGTAACAGCTCATTCACAGGGAAATCTTTTAATACGTGGATTAAAAAAATGCTTGATATGGTGACCTTTACGTCACAAGATTTTTATTTAAGGTGTTGGAAGGAGTCTCCAGGATCAGCGCTCGGTAACAGTCAGGATTAAATCTATTATCTTTTTCCGACATCTTTAAGTCGGACAACGTCAACCTTCTTTTTTCTGTTGTTTTCTGTTCCAGACTGTTTACAGCTGTTTGCAGTTTGTGTAGGATGTTTATTAGGTATGTAGTAATCTGATAGAATCTTCTTCAGGAATCAGATGAAAACCTGAAGGGAACTGGATCTGATGGAGGCCTGTAGGACACTGATGGAGTTTTTGCTTGGGATTTTAACAGAAACATGTTCAAAAAATGCAAAGGAACTCTGACAGAATCTGATGGAAACCTGCAGGATTCTGAGGTAAGCCTTTTGGAATCTGATAGACGATTGTAGAATTTGGTAAAAACCTGCAGAAATCTGATGGAAACTTGTAGGAACCTGATGCAAACCTGTAGAGATCTGACGGGAATCTTTTGGAACTTGTTGTAAATCTGCAGATGTAAACCTGCATAAATCTGATGGAAGCATGTGGGGATCTGATTTTTTTCATTTCCCCAAATCCACTAGAAACCTGCAGAAATCTGATGAAATCTGATGGAAACCTGTGGCACAGAAACATATCAAACTTGTCCAAAAAAATCTAACAGAAACCTGCAGGAATCTTACAGAAATGTGTAGGAATGTACTGAATCCTACAGAAATCTGATGAAAATCTACAGGAATCTACAAAAAACCTACAGCTAGCCAGTGGAATGCGCGAGAATTGAACGAGAACTCGCAGGGTTCTAACAAAAGGCTAATATATTTATCTACAAGTTTACTCAAGGCTGCAGATCTTTTGTTTCGTTTAACGTTTATAAATGTTTACCTTTGTTCTAAGCAGCTAGCGAACCCAGAAAGCCTCTAGCTGCCGTCTGCGGTATAGATTCCGAGTCGATTTCAGTGCCTACACATCCACACGAGAAAGGAAAGCAGAAACACGGATTAAACGCCTGCTTCTTCTTCTTCAGTTAACATTTCAAACGTCTGACGTGTCTGTGTCTCTGCAGACATTTGTATTTACCTCATAATGTAAATCTCTCAGGGCCACAAACTAACGTTTTTCATCAGACTCGCACGCAAACCTGCTCCGCATTGTAACGCTTGAAATTCTTTGACTTTAAATATCAACTAAAACATGATTCAAGCCTCGAGAAATGTGAGTTCGTGCCTAACGTTTTAATACAAGTCTACGAACTACTGCGAGAGGTTCCCAGATTTGGGGTTTCTTTGTACATCACATTTTTGTGTCAAGTCTTGCTTGTGGCAATCTTTTGGAAGAACAAGATAGCTTCCTGTTCGCAGTCAAGCAAGCTGGGATGTGGAGATGAGGTGCAGCTGGATTTATTTATGTTTCATCACATCCCTTTGAGAAAACACAACTCAACCTACGTTGTTTATACTCTGTTTACAGATTGAAGCTGTTCTGGGGCAATGGAGTGTAAAGGTGGGGTCGTGTTGAGTCTTGCCTTTAGGCCTGGCCTTTGATTGGTTGTCATCGTTTGAAACAAAAACACATTTATTTTTTTTCTTCGTCATGAACTCTGTTTCACAAAGTCAACAAGTGATGTAGAAAGGAAGAAATAAACAGACAGAATGGAAGTCAGCGTGATTATGTGGTGGCCTGAGAAAACCTTTCACATGTTCAAATTTCATTTCCTACCGCAGACTACAGTAGCAACAGAAACCTCTTTCTCTCGTCTACGTATCTCCATCAGAATTAAAGTCTAGAAACACTGGCATTGTTAGAAACATTGGTTTTATTCATTGTATTTAAAGTTTCTCCTGCTGGAACACGGGCTGAAAGACAACATGGGGTCGAATCCTATATGCTAAGTGCTATTTTAAGCTGCTGTATAATGTAAAAGTCATATTGATTATATTGATCATATTGATTTACTCGAATTGACGCCATTATTCTTGTCTCAGACATCATTTTTTATTCTTGTACATTGAACAGCAGTCAGTCCTTTGGTCAGCATTTTCTGTTCTTCGTATTTAATTTTAGGCATAAATACGAGTGTTTAATGTTGGTGGTTTAGACGCTATTGACATCCGAGGAATCGTTAGTTAGTTTCAGAGTAAATTACACAGGTTTCTAAAAGAGAGCCTAGAAAACCGACTTGTACTTCAATGTGTGTAAAAAACGGTTCTGAATACGTGTAATTTTCATTGCATTGCTGGTATAACTGATGTTATACCTAAAACATCACCACCATCATCATCATCATCATCATTTTCTGGATAGGGAGCCTGTGCCTATCTCAGGTGTCATCGTGCATCAAGGCAGGATACACCCTGGACGGAGTGCCAACCCATCGCAGGGCACACACACACACACTCATTCACTCACACAATCACACACTACGGACAATTTTCCAGAGATGCCAATCAACCTACCATGCATGTCTTTGGACCGGGGGAGGAAACCGGAGTACCTGGAGGAAACCCCCGAGGCACGGGGAGAACATGCAAACTCCACACACACAAGGCGGAGGTGGGAATCGAACCTCCAACCCTGGAGGTGTGAGGCGAACGTGCTAACCACTAAGCCACCGTGCCCCCCCCCACCTAAAATATCCTAAATAACACATTCACAAGCTGTTTTTTATTAAAAAAACCTATTTCATCTTTTGCTATAGTAAAGTCAGTTCATGTTATTAACAGAAAACATCAATTCTGCAAAAAATTTTGCAGATTTTTTCCCTCGTTTTCTTTCCAGATATCAGCCACATATGATCATTTGAGATTTCCACGTCTGCCTTAAATATGTAGTTCTTAAAACGTCATGATTGGCGGTCAGTGTATTATCATCCTGTCAGGGAAAAAAATAACCCATAAAAACATCCTTGCTGAGATGCTATTTGCGCTGGCGCTGACATGCATTATGAGAGATTCTCCACTCTTGTCACTTGATTAAATCTCCATTAGCCATGCTTACCAGTTGTTGTGGCACAGAGAGAAGGATGTTCTCCAAATGTGATTGCCAGGAGGGACGAGGAGTTAGGATAATGACACAACAATGTGACTGGAGGACCTGTGAGGATGTGACAGCCCCCCCCTCCTCCTTTCCAAAGAACATGACAGACACAGGAAGAAGAAGAAGAAGAAGAAGAAGAAGAAAAAGAGTAAGTGGGAAGTGGAGCTCTGTCTGAATCACATTCTTCACTTAAAAAATGATAATAAAATCAGTGTCTAAATACAAATGGACCTGAGACACTTTCTTCTCCATCATCACACCAGTTTTATTTCCTAAAACGATTGGAAGATGTTTGCTGCTGGAATGGTGTGAAGCTCTGCTTTAGTGCTAATGACCGGCAGGATTAATTAGCGTGAGGAGGACGGGCAGCACGGAGACCAGTGTATCCCTCATTAATCCACACGCAGGTGTTCTCCTGCCACGCGCTTCACCCCCATCTCCATCTGCACCCCGAGCTAACCCACACCGACTCGATCTTATTAGCCCGCAGCTGAAAACAGACCACAGAGACAACTTCCTCTCAAGGAAGGCAGCTGAAGATGAAAATACCACAAAATGAAAATGATACTCCATTGCATCAGATTTTTTTTATTGCTAATATTTCTGTAAAGCACATCCAGCTTCAGCATGATAGTAAAACAAAACTGATTGGTTTCACACTGTTGTCTTCTTTTCAGCTCTGACCTGAACAGCACATAAAATTTGCCGTATTTCTTTATTTAAGACATGAAACAGCACAGTTTTAACGTCCGTGAGCCTATTCAGGTCCAGCTGGTGTATGGATGAAAACAAGTTCACTAAACAAACAAAAGTTTTTGCAATATAAAACAAAATTTTTATCTATGTCATACAGATACACTTTCTGCACTTCCTGCTTTGTTCATTGTATATTTGTAGAAATTGATTCGAATGAATTCTAGTTGAGGGGGGCACGGTGGCTTAGTGGTTAGCACGTTCGCCTCACACCTTCAGGGTTGGGGGTTCGATTCCCGCCTCCTCCTTGTGTGTGTGGAGTTTGCATGTTCTCCCCGTGCCTCAGGGGTTTCCTCCAGGTACTCCGGTTTCCTCCCCCGGTCCAAAGACATGCATGGTAGGTTGATTGGCATCTCTGGAAAATTGTCCGTAGTGTGTGAGTGTGTGAGTGAATGAGAGTGTGTGTGTGTGTGCCCTGTGATGGGTTGGCACTCCGTCCAGGGTGTATCCCGCCTTGATGCCCGATGACGCCTGAGATAGGCACAGGCTCCCCGTGACCCGAGGTAGTAAGGATAAGCGGTAGAAGATGAGTGAGTGAGTGAGTGAGTGAGTGAATTCTAGTTGTTGGTCCTATTAAGAATGAATTCTGAAGAATTCTGTAAAATCACCAACACATTCATGTATTTGTTGGTGAAGAAGAAGAAAAAGAAGAAGAAGAAGAAGAAGAAGAAGAAGAACAGCCTGTTGTGTTTCCTTTTGGGGATAAAAACAGCAGCTTTGAAGATCTCCAGAATCGACTCAGTTCGTCTGCTTTAACATGCTGCCAGACCCCAAACAGTGCAGTTCTGAATCTAATGCTGCCTTCATGTGCTATCAGATTTATCATACTTCCCTCTTCTGAAGTGGAAATTCGCATAATTACCATTAGGTTTTGGAAAGAACATGAAAAATGGACAAGACCAGGTTCATTTGTGTTTATTTCATTTTTTTTCTTTTTCTTTTCACTGTATCGCACTGGTTACACAGTTAGCTGCAGTACCTTGCTGTTGCTGCTGCTGCTGCTGCTGATGATGATGATGATGATGATGATGGAATTCTGTCTAAATACAAACTATTTTAAAATCTCGGACCAGTAGACCAGTCTCCTCAGCCATGTTGAGAGTTTAGGACTCCTCCAATATCTTGAATCTCAAGTAAACAAACCATTACAGAGTTTCCCAGTCATGATTATGATGTGAGGGATCACCCATGTGTAAGTTCTTACTGGGAATGTTACTGGTGTGAATGTTAATTCTGAAAGCGTGTGAAAGCATCATCATTGCATGTAGCGATTTTAGATTTAACCCATCGATCCATCCATCCATCCATCCATCCCTCCATCCCTCCATCCATCCATCCATCCTTCTTCTACCACTTATCCGGGGCCGGGTCACGGGGGCAGCAGTCTAAGCAGGGATGCCCAGACTTCCCTCTCCCCAGACACTTCCTCCAGCACTTCCGGGGGAATTTAATTATTTAATTATTAACACTTAATTTAATTATTAACACTTGTTTCAGCCTTAATATAGAAATTTCTAAGCAAACAGAAGCGTGTTTATTAAGTTACTGGTCATGTTGTTGTTATTATTAAAGGGCTGAAGTTGTATTAGTAGTAGCCTTTATTATTAGTGCTGATCTTTATGATGTCGTCATGGTAACAGGTTGACAGTTGCCTGTACAATTTTTTCAATTGAAAATTTTTTGTCCTTCCTCCTGCAAGCTCATAAACGTTGTGAACACGTGAACCACATGAACAGTGGAAACAAGTTCACTAAACATCCAACATATCCAACACCATTTTATCGCCACATGGTACGGATATTTTCCACTCTATAATCCCACTTTCCTTTTCCCAATTTTTATAATATAAACTAACTTGTTTTGTACGTCCTTTTTGCACTTACATGTCAGAAACTGATTCAGTTTTTTCTAGTCGTTGGTCCTACTGAGACAGAATATTTTTGTATTAGTATTTTTTGGCTCATGGATCCCCCAAGTACTGCATTAATGTTAAATATTCCATAAGGGTGGTAATACTTTTGCAACACTCACTTTGACAGAATATATATTACAGAAGTTCTTATGAGTTCTAATCTATTTTTGTACATGAACATTTAGAAATGTTGTGTACGGAGCTGTAACCAGGATCAACATTTTTATGAAGACTTTATTGCAGAAATGTCTCCTGGTAATAAATCACAGTGCTGAACGTTTGCTGTATTAAATGCTAATCTCTGTCCTCCATTTGTCGATGTGTTATTTTTCTATGAACTGCTCAGACACAAGTTACAGCATTTTATGGAGTTAAATATTTTGTTAAAGCATTTCAGTTACTGTGATCAACTCCATTACTGAGATCAACAAATGTTACTGTGATCAGTGAATGTTACTGTGATCAGTGAGTGTTACTGTGATCCGTGAGTGTTACTGTGATCAGTGTGTTACTGTGATCCGTGAGTGTTACTGTGATCAGTGAATGTTACTGTGATCAGTGAGTGTTACTGTGATCAGTGAATGTTACTGTGATCAGTGAGTGTTACTGTGATCAGTGTGTTACTGTGATCAGTGAGTGTTACTGTGATCAGTGAATGTTACTGTGATCAGTGAGTGTTACTGTGATCAGTGAATGTTATTGTGATCAGTGAGTGTTACTGTGATCAGTGAGTGTTACTGTGATCAGTGAGTGTTACTGTGATCAGTCAATGTTACTGTGATCAGTGAGTGTTACTGTGATCAGTGAATGTTACTGTGATCAGTGAATGTTACTGTGATCAGTGAGTGTTACTGTGATCAGTGTGTTACTGTGATCAGTGAGTGTTACTGTGATCAGTCAATGTTACTGTGATCAGTGAGTGTTACTGTGATCAGTGAATGTTACTGTGATCAGTGAGTGTTACTGTGATCAGTGAGTGTTACTGTAATCAGTGAATGTTACTGTGATCAGTGAGTGTTACTGTGATCAGTGAATGTTACTGTGATCAGTGAGTGTTACTGTGATCAGTGAGTGTTACTGTGATCAGTGAATGTTACTGTGATCAGTGAGTGTTACTGTGATCAGTGAGTGTTACTGTGATCAGTGAATGTTACTGTGATCAGTGAATGTTACTGTGATCAGTGAATGTTACTGTGATCAGTGAGTGTTACTGTGATCAGTGAATGTTATTGTGATCAGTGAGTGTTACTGTGATCAGTGAGTGTTACTGTGATCAGTGAGTGTTACTGTGATCAGTGAATGTTACTGTGATCAGTGAGTGTTACTGTGATCAGTGAGTGTTACTGTGATCAGTGAGTGTTACTGTGATCAGTGAATGTTACTGTGATCAGTGAGTGTTACTGTGATCAGTCAATGTTACTGTGATCAGTGAATGTTACTGTGATCAGTGAATGTTACTGTGATCAGTGAATGTTACTGTGATCAGTGAGTGTTACTGTGATCAGTGAGTGTTACTGTGATCAGTGAGTGTTACTGTGATCAGTGAGTGTTACTGTGATCAGTGAGTGTTACTGTGATCAGTGAGTGTTACTGTGATCAGTGAGTGTTACTGTGATCAGTGAGTGTTACTGTGATCAGCGAATGTTATTGTGATCAGCGAATGTTACTGTGATCAGCGAATGTTACTGTGATCAGCGAACATAAATGTTTCTTCGTTCAGGGACTTTACATGTCCAACAATTGTTACCTCATTCAGCATATTTTACTGCATCATTACTGCAAAAAGATTGCTAATTGAGCTTTGACATTCATTAACATTCACATTTAAATGATTTATTCTCACATAGATATCAGTTATTGCAAATCTAAACAAGAAGTTAAGATCTAGTACCATCATGGCTCATGAGAGCTAAACACAATGGGCCATTAAATCTATGGACAAACGTAACGCATCCTCCTCATCTGCTCTGGGCCCAGCTGAGAACCAGTCATAACTGAGCAGTAAGCTATATTTCAGACTCTACAATATCAGAATAATGTCAGTGATTTCATTCTTAAGTGAAACTACCAGGATTGTCTAGATATGGCCTATTCTCTTGAAGAGTGCCAATAGTTATGGAAATGATTTAATAAATCTGTGGAATCTTAAGCATCTTAATCAATAACTGCTTCTGTCTCTGCTTTCATTGGAGACGTTTGTAGAAGTCTGCATTGAGCAGTGAGATGTTCTCTAATACACACCAATTAGCACTTCAGATGATTGTGTTTTTTCCGTCGCTTAGCCATGTTTAATTGAATTACATTTCATTTTCCACAGCTCTAAACAGAATCCAGCAAATAATTAAAATTTACTGCACTGAGATCATAGATTATGCAATTTTCCAAAACCCTACACGTACAGTAGCTTAGCAGAGAAAGGTATTATATAAACAGATAACTCAAAGAAAGACATTTTTTAGTGTAGAGGTAATTTGGCTTTAGAGTGGATTTCATGTGCATCAGATGTGGATTTGTGCATCAACACAGTGAAAATGACTGGGGACAACTTGGCTTTTAAAGGAATTATATATAGTAATTTATTCTCCACGTAATTTATACAGTGGCTAACATATATTCCAGGTTATCTATAGACCAAGTCATCTCTACACCAGGTAAACTATATTCCAAGTAATCTATAGACCAGGTAATCTATAGACAAGATAATCTATAGACCAGGTAATCTATAGACAAGATAATCTATAGACCAGGTGATCTATAGACAAGATAATCTATAGACCAGGTGATCTATAGACAAGATAATCTATAGACCAGGTAATCACTACACCAGGTAACCAATGCTAAAGATAATCTATAGACCAGACAATCTATAGACCAGGTAATCTCTACACCAGGTAACCTAAACTCCAGGTAATCTATAGACCAGGTAAGCTATAGACAAGATAATCTATAGACCAGGTAATCTCTATACCAGGTAACCAACGCTAAAGGTAATCTATAGACCAGACAATCTATAGACCAGGTAATCTCTACACCAGGTAAGCTACGCTAAAGGTAATCTATAGACCAGATAATCTATAAACCAAGTAATCTGTACACCAGATAAACTATTATCCATGTAATATATAGACCAGGTAATCTCTACACCAGGTAACCTAAACTCCAGGTAATCTATAGACCAGGTAACCTATGGACCAAATAATCTGTACACCAGATAAACTATAGTCCAGCTAATCTATAGACCATTTAATCTATACACCAGGTAACCAACAGATGAGGAAATTTTTAGACCAAGTAATATATACCCCAGGTAAGATATACCCCAGGTAAGATATACCCCAGGTAAACTTTAAACTAGGTAATCTATAGACCAAGTAATGTATACACCAGGTAACCTATACCCCAGGTAATCTATAGACAAATTAATCTATACTCCTATAGGTACAGACAGGTCTGTATGTTCAAGTGTTCCACAAAGTTAAGGGGAAAAGTACAGAGAAACTCTACTTAAGTAAATGTATAACTGCTGTATGACGTCTTTATAGCCAGTGCTCTGCTTGACTGAAGATGTTTTGCTATTAAAACCCACTCTGAAAAAAAGGATTTAACTGATTAAAAACCTCAACACAATTGTCAATCAAATAACCGTATTCGTCAGTTCCATTAAATATGTAAAGCGACCTTTACACTTTTCTGTATTTCTGCATAAAATGTGATCGGCTCTTCGTCTACTTCACACAGTTAAAGAAATAACTCAAAACCAGTATAGTTTTCATGTTTATTTGTTTATTTATTGCCTTAACTTATAACTTATCTGACATAATTTTGTCAGTGAAAAAAGTCAGGAATTTCAATCAAGGAGAAGGCAATCAGGCTTGTGGGGATTTTGTTAGCATTAGCATAGAGGTGTGCATTTTTTGTTTGAAAGTGACATTGAAGTGAATGTGATTGAAAGTCTTTTAAGGTTAAAAAAAAGGAGGAAACATTTTTACATTTCATTAGCAATAAACAAACACAAACTGATCAGAATAATACTTTAGTAACAAAGTACAAGTTCTTATTCATTTTCTACCCCATTTTCTGGTTCTTTGGATGTTTAAGGGATCCAGATTTTTAAAGAGCATCTACTCTCTGCTCCAGTGTTCTACACAGAACCTTTAAGATTTTCCACAAAGCAACTGACTGAAGAACCATTAAAGCCGTGTTCACACTGCAAGTCTTAATGCTCAATTCGGATATTTTGCTCAGATCTGATTTTTTTGTTTGGCTGTTCACATTACCTTTTAAAATGTGGCCTATATCAGATACCAGTGTGAACTGTTTGCTGTTTCGAACTGACCAATAACAATGACGTCACACGCAGCACGCCGTTGTGCTAAAGTTGGCGAGGTTATGGAGGAAGTAAGAATTTTCGCTTTTCTTTCTAAATGTTTGTGTAATGGCAGCACAGAGACGCAGTGTTTTGAAAATTTTCGGATGTCGAGGGCAACTTTTGATTATTTGATCCATTTTGTAGGCGTAGTCACGTTTGTGTGCGAACTCGCCGGCGCATAATTGTGACGAATGTCGATGTAGATTGACGTAAAAGTTGCATCAAATCCGCCTCGGTTGTTCACACTATGGCCACATTGGAAAAAATCAGATTTGGGTCTGATTCAGGACCACATATGGAAGTGGTCTGAATCTGATTTGAAAAAATCAGATCTGGGCTAGATTTGAGTGTTCACACTACTCCTGAAGAAGTCTGACCTGGTCACTTGACCCCAAAAAAAATCAGATTTGGGCCACTTTTACCTGCAGTGTGAACGGGGCTTAAGTGTGAGGAAAGGAAGTGGAGGTTATATTCGTTTTTTTTTTTTTTTAGCTTGGAGGTTGTTTTATTCTTCTTTCTGACAATTTAATCTACAGTTCGGTCACATAGACTTAAAAATAGCATTAGCAAGAAAGCTAACAATGTGGTTGTGGTTGTAAACTTGCACCAATGTCTCAACACTGTCTATTTTCCTTCTCTTTTTCTATTGATTTCCTCATTCCTGTTTCATGCTTTATTCCTCTTATTCCAAAACAACCTCCATACAAAACTACACACAATAATGTGTCATACTTTTTATCCATTTATAGTTACATTTAATGTTGGTATTCATCCAAAAAAACAAGTTGGTTTCTGTCCTGAAACTACACAAAAGAATGAACAGCTTTACTTCTGACTCGTGCAGCGCTGACACCAGAGACTAAACTACTATCAGCTGCTGTTCTAGAAAACGAATCAACAAATTCTGACCAATCAGAATCGAGAACTCCTCAGTGTTGTGGAATAATCTGTGTTAAATATTTATTAAGTGCACAAATAAGGATGTTACAGGAAAATAGTCATCTTCAGGATGGTAACAGTTTCTCCACTTCAGCTAATTTGATTTGTTTATTCCTTATTTATTTTATTTGATCTCGAACGTCAGTACATAATGCAATTAATTATATAATATCATAACTTTGCATTTAATTTATTTCTCAGAACACAAGGCCCAGTTCCATCATCTTCCATTTATTAGTATCAAACCACTGCTACAAAATTACATCAAACAGGATGAAAATGAAATTGCATACGTGCTATCCACAATGTAAACTTTAAAGTAATTAAGGTATACGATTTCTCTTTTTTTTTGTTCTTGACAAATATCAATATATATCAATGCCACTTAAAGCCATATATGTCATTCCAGTGATCTAGAGCCTATAAATATACAACTATTATCCGTGGTGGCTAAAGAACCTCCATAAACATTAAGATGACCATTTCAAATTTCTCATCACAGAATTTTTCAGCATATAATGATTTGGAAAACAAATTGAAAGAAAAAAAAAAAGAAAAAAGAAATATACCAGTCCCCCGAAATGTGTTCATGGTGTCCTTTCTTTCCTTTCACCACATTAATCAGGGATTTCAATTGTTTGGTTTTTTTTGTACAAAATTAAACTATAAATAAAGTCAGCTTGTCAACGCTCAGGAACACGGATATGGACATTGACGTAAAGAACAGGAGGATTTTTAGCCTGAACATCACAGAGCTTTTTATTATCATTGTGCTATCAGAAGAACAGAAAATATATATTTTAACCAAATGTTTTGAATGTAGTTTGAAAAATGTCTGTGTTCTCTCAATCATTCACTCATTCATCTTCTACCGCTTATCCGAACTACCTCGGGTTACGGGGAGCCTGTGCCTATCTCAGGCGTCATCGGGCATCAAGGCAGGATACACCCTGCACGGAGTGCCAACCCATCACAGGGCACACACACACACTCTCATTCACTCACACACTCACACACTACGGACAATTTTTCCAGAGATGCCAATCAACCTACCATGCATGTCTTTGGACCGGGGGAGGAAACCGGAGTACCCGGAGGAAACCCCCGAGGCACGGGGAGAACATGCAAACTCCACACACACAAGGTGGAGGCGGGAATCGAACCCCCAACCCTGGAGGTGTAAGGTGAACGTGCTAACCACTAAGCCACCGTGCCCCCATGTCTGTGTTCTAATGATTTAAATGCTATCAGGGTGAGATGAGTCCATTTCAGTCAAGAGGTCTGTGTGGAGTCCTTGATCTTTCTCCTCACATGATGGTTAAAAATTAAAACCTATCATATTCACTGAGTTCCTATGAGAAGTGAGGAATGAGGGAATGACAGGATGCATGTCATGGTGAGATCGATGCACGGACTTAACACCTGAAACTTAACATCTAAAATGAAATAAAAATAGTAATAGATTTCTATAGAATAATGACAGGATGAAAGGAATGATAAAAAAAAAAGATTAGTGAGTTCTATAATGCACATTTCATGGGTTGAGGTCATTATTTTGGTATTTCTGGAATCATCAAGGTTCCTACTTGGTTGGTTGAATTGTCTGAAGGCTTCTCTCTAGTTTGCAGGTTCCTCCAGAGAATTCTGGAGAAGAATTCTTATGGGTTTCAGATTTAACCTTTTTTTTTCCCTACTGGATGATGAAGAAGAAAAAAGAAGAACGGATTCACATACAGAAGACGTTCTTCTGAAGAACTTGTGGATCTCAGCTTCTTAATAGGGATCTAATAAGAAGCTTCTCTGGTAGGAAACACTTATAAGTGGTATCTTGAATGTAGAGTCATAGTGGTGTGAATAAATAGAAAAATATTTGATGGTCTTAATACTGTATGTGCTCCAACTTTATTGGCTCTAGACCTCACCCAGATATCTCTACCCTCTCAGGAATAAAACGGTTCCTCAGCGGTTCTTTGGAGAGTTAAGGGGTCTTATCTATTCACAGGGATTGTAAGAGGCAAGCACTTTGAAGAGATCCTCTAGAGAAACAAGCTGTGGACTCAATGCATATCAAAATCAGTGCTTTTCTTTTAGATGATGGAGGGATAAAAAGAAAGGATTCGATACCCAACAATCTACACACTCATGGGAACAAAGGGTTCCTCACAGGTTCTTCTGGAGAGTCATCAGCTTCCTAAAACAAGCTTAAGATTCCCCCTCAACTATAGAAATCTCAAAAGAAAAGAAAAGAGTGTGACATAAGATGAAAGGAGGGAAAGAAAACCAGGGAAAAGAGGAATAATGTATGAAAAGCTCAGGAGTAGTTTGAGAGTTTAATCATTTCAGCTTGAAGGTTGACGAGATACAAGTGTTTGGAAGAAACAAGATATAAATACGTGAGCTGAAGCGGATACATTTGGGTTAGTTTTGGATTAAAACTCCTTCAGAAAGAGAAATGCATACAAACTTAAAGGAAGAATAAAAAGAAAATGTGTGAAATAAAAGAACAGTAATTTGGCTGATGTTTTTTTTAAAAAAAAAAGCGAACAGATAAGACACAGTTCTCTAATATAATTAAATCTAGAGATAAGAGTCAGTGCTTCATCATCAGAAAGTGTTTCACATCCGAGTGTTTAATGCATCCAGGCACGTTCCCAATCCCATCCGGCTAAGACCATCGTAAAACAGAGCACTTGACGAGACTCCGAGTGCTACTCAAGTTACAGACACATCCACTTTAGTAGAACCCTGAACTGTCCTTTTAAACCACCAATTTTTCCTGCACTTTTCCCTTAAATGTTTGCCGCCATGTCTCGGCCTCATCGATTCACGCGGCGCTCAGGATTAGATCACTCTGTATAAATACATATCGCTCTATCAAGCACACTTTCTTGTCTTCGGATTATTTATTTTCCAGCTCACTGAGAGAAAGGAGTGGTGTGTCACGTCAACAGCGTTAGAGTTAAAATAAAGACTTTTAGGACTCGTGCATTTCGTGTATATTTGCCAACTACTTTATATATCAAGCGTACATGAAAATGACATTTATTCCCCCACTTGGATGGATTTTGTTCGCTGCTCAGTGGAGATGATTAGAACTAAACGTCATGGTGGGCGTTTGAAAAAGGACAGCGGTTTAACCTGCGCTAGTGAAGCTGCGGTTTTTTTTTTCTGTGATTCGCCAGATTCTGTCGGAGTGCTGCTGGGAGAATGAATGCTCATGGTCGGTGAAGGCAGCATCCCTGCAGCACTCCATAAAATCCCACCATCAAAATCTAACAAAGGCACAGGAAGGACTTTATTAACCGCTGGGTCAAACGATTCATCCCCTTCCTGCTCACAGACACACCACTCTAAAAAATAATAAGACCTTTTTTGAAAGCTGCCAGGGGTTGAGAGGTGAGCTACAGGTGACCGAGGTGTTAAATCTGCACTGTGAAACACTGAAAACTCAGTTCTCCTGAGACAGCTGGTGTTAACTGGTTGTCCTGATACTTCAGAAGACTGAACTCGGTACTTGGAAAAGTTCTGGAGTAGAGTTGATAAGGAAGGGTGAAGAAAAGAGGTTAGAAAACCGGTGTAACTGTAAGTTCAGACAGCCTTCAGATGTACACCAACTTTGGTGGCTCTACATCATAACCACCAGTCTACAGCTTCCTAACGCTTGAAATCCTCTCAGATTGAGACGTGTCTTTAAAGGTTCCTCCACAGGAATTCAAGCTTCCCCCCCAACCACAGAAGACCTCAGAGGAATTTACTTATGAAGAAGGTGCTATTTGGTGGCCTCTCTAGTAAGAAAACACCTCTTACAAAAAACAAAAAAAAAAAGCCAAAATCAATAGATATTACAATCTGGGGATCTCTATTAGATGATGGAGAGTTTAAAAAAAAAAAAAAAAAAAAAAATTCATGTCATGTAGCTCATAAGACCAGAGACTTGGGATGTTATGACAGTAAGAGAAATGTTTAATAAGAATTAGGTAGAATTTCTATTTTATTTACCCAAAAATAAGGATACGTGTGTTTTTGTGTATCTCATCTGTTCTGAGTCACGGCACTAGTTATAAAGTGGTAACGTGGAACTATGAAATAAAACAGTTACTTCCGTTGGTTTTATTTATAGCCATTTATAACGGTTTACGTTTGTCGCGTCAGTTTCTCGTGTCCGCTTGTAACCAACTAATTTTATGTAACATACTAACGTTATAAATTTTAGTTATATCACTTTGTTTTTTGTTTTTTTTCTTTTTCTGAAGATATGATATGTCTAGCAGGAAAGCTGCGATCATCACAATGAGACACTGTACATAATGTGTTGTTATAACATACCGCAGGTACTAAACACAGCTAAGGCTTTCATTTCCTAACAAGTAAACTCCGGGAAAGTGCTGAATTGTTTTCAGCGCTGAAGTGCTTTTAAAAACAGCAACTATTCATTACGTCCTTTGTATCTTCATCTGTGTCTCAGACTGAAGACGGGAACATCGTAAACTGTCTGAGGAATTGAGCGAAAAAAAAAACCTGGACTCTGTGTGAAATTGTAATTATCAAGTCGTTAGATGCTGTAAAGTTGCAGCATTTGTTATTTACATACTGTTTTTATTTTTTGTGTGTAAAAAAAGCTGTAACTTTTTTTTAATATATATATTTATATATATAATTCTGCATGCATGAGGATCTCCCGACTGTTCTGCTGTTTTATCTTAACTCGAGATCCACTCAGGCAACCTTAATGAAGTCTGCATCGATCTCCGTCTCTGAATATTTATGGAAAAAAGAGTTTGTGCCAAAATCGCTTCATGATCTATTTATGATGGATTAATGTGGAGTCGTCTCGTGACATATATACTGCACACAAAGGCTTACACTTCAAACCGCACAATGACGTTTATGACCTTATTTTACCTGCAGCTTGATAACACATGAGGATTTTATACGAGCTCGCTTAATACTTTAAAGGCACATTTTTATACAGTACTTATTCCCCAAATTGGCTGTCGGATGATGATGAAATCCACATTGTGAATGTTGGTGAATGAGCCAGAATTAAAGATTTTAGCCTGTGATAAAGACCTTAGCCAAAGAGAAACTTTTTTATCTCAAGTTTAATCGTTTTTTTTTTTCCAAGTGTAAGATTTTGTATTTTATATTGAGTGCAAAATATTAGCAAACGATAAAGGTTTTAGAACGAACTAAGTTACTTTTTAAATTTTAGTTAAATCGTTTTCCATCCCAAAACAATTTAGCTACGGTTAAAGATTTATATTGTAGATAAATATACTTAAAAACTTCAGTTTGAGTTAAACATTTTCAGTCCAGAATTTTAAGATTTCAACATTAATTAAAAAAGTTCTAGCCGGTGGTAAAGACTTTATCCTGGGCTTAAATATAAATCTTTAATTCTGACTAAAATCTTTGACTTGGGCTAGAATTTCAATCTTGGGATAAAATCTTTGACTTGGGGGAAAAAACAAAATCTTTACGGATTTTATTTATTTATTTATTTATTTATTTATTTATTTATTTATTTATTTATTTTTTATGATTTAGCCTTAGATAAAAAGATTTTATCCCATGCTAAAAATTTAGGCTGAGGTCAGGATATTATCATGAGAAAAATTGTAAAGAGTATAAATAAAGTGAATAGGTGAAATATTTGGAATAAACCTGCAAATGGTGTTATAACATGTGCTTATAGACAGGCGTAAGCCCGGAAAGTGATTATGATGGTTCACAAAAAGTTTAATTATCACTGATATAATAATAACAGTGAAGTTACCAATCATCAGTCAAATGCAGGTCCTGTATGCAGTTTTATAATTTATCTGAAATTCAAATTTTAATGGTCGCATTTTTCTGGGAATTAAAGTGTAACGTCAACGTTTCATTTATTTGTTAAACGGAAACTTGCGATAAACTTTGACCTACATTTGCTCGATTTCATCTGAATCTCACTGCAAAAAATTCAAATCCAAACATCTTAAATATGTTAAAACTTATGACTGTTATAACCTTATGTTAAAATGAACAAATTATTAAACATGATTTTTAAACCTTCATTTTAAATCTATTAATTGTATTTTGTTTAGAAGGAACCAACATCATCGACCAGTACAGTAGAACGTTACAGCTCATATTTCTCAAAATTACAAATGTTTCGAATCATTTTAAGGCAATTAAATGTTTTCATCACGATCTAACAATGATAAATATTAGCCACATTCTGCTATATTTAAGATATTTCCTGTTTGATACGATTTTTGTAGTGCAGAAATGTTGCTAATCTTATGCTGTAAGTAGACACCAAAACAATGATGTCTTAGCATGTGGGAAAGAAGAAGCTATAATTTTTTTTACATATTTGTTAGGCTTGAAATGAGTACAGCATCAAATTCTAGCTGAATAATGTTAGATTTGATTTATAATAATCACCTAATAAGAAATATTAGATACATTAGGTCATATTTAAGATATTTTCACTTGCTAAGTCATATTTCTTTGCAGCGCATAGGATTTATTCTAAATCAGGAATTTTTCGACCTGAATGGTAGAATTCAGGATAAGGATTTAGAAAACTGGAAAAACAGAACGTTGAAGAGCGAAACAAATAAAGAATGTTGAAAAAAAAAAAAGGAACGTGTGAAAAAGAAATCTTGTGATGTTTTGTTCGTTCGCTGGATCGTTTGTGTGATGGTTCTCCGGTGAGTAAAAATGAGTCAAAACAGTCTTGAAACTAGTTTTGTACTCAAAAGGTATCGGTTTATGGTCATTGGCCACCTTAACATACATGTGACATGCAGCACAATCATAATTTCTGCACATCGGAAAATACATAACGTGTGTGAGATCTAGGGTAGAAGTCAAACTAAACCTAGACACAAGGCTCTACCGAGAATATAAAATTAGTTCTACTTTCTCCAAACACACACACGACTTAGCTTCTATGATATCGTATAACTGTGTTCACACCCTCTGAGTTAAAAAGTTAATGTTTTTCATTACAAACTGCTTCTTTTTTTTTTTACTCGAGTCTATTTGTTCCATAAGAAGTTTTAACGACAGACATGGCATCTAAACTGAAAGACGACATTGTAAACTATGCCATACTGCATACTTTCTTTTTAAATGATAACCAGTGACATTTAGATCCACACTTCATATCATATAATATTTCAAATATCATATATCGTACCGTCCGCTATTTATCCCACCCGCTTCCCCCGCTTCAAAACAAATTCACGTACAAAAACCGACTAAAGCAAAAGCAGGGAGTACGTCATGTGATGCATTAAAACATTATCAAAATCCTGTACAACTCATCAGAACAATAATTAAAAAAATAAAATAGAACTGAATCTGGTAAAAGTGAAAGGTAACAGACGATCTCCATCATCAACAACAACAAAGAAACATACAGTGAAATAAAACTGAGGAAAATCAACACAGGATTTCTTTTCTGTTGAGACACACTTTTCCAAAAAAATAATAATAATAATAAAAAAACACCCATATTCTAAATAAACGTTAAAAAAAAAAAAAAAAAAAAAAAAAATTATAGAGAAATCCATCATGATCATTTTGAAGGCTAATCAAATCAACCGCTAATCACGGGTTCACACTGTAATGTAAATTTGTTTAACACCAGTTAAATTCGACATAGTGCATAAAATTGATTTTATACATACATTATACTCACATTATGCAGTTAAATACATCTCACATTGGTTTTATTTCCATGGTCTGTGGCTCCCAGAAGCAAAGAATAGAATTTCATAATCATTTCTGTCTGCAGTAAATTTCAGATCGGACAAATAAAAAAAAAAAAAATCAAACGTTTTTTTTTTTTTTTTTAATATATTTTGGGAATCGAGTTAAATTCATGATCAAATACTGATTTATTGAATATTAATAAATATTCATGAATCATTAAATGATTCTGCTAAAATAAACACATTATGAATATAACAAATTCATTTTGCTTTTTAACAAACTTAAAATTAAAAATAAAATCTACAAATCGGTTTATATTCATATTTATTTGATTTGATTCCCTTCAGTAAAACAAAAATAAATTAAATGAAAGTCATTTAGAATGTATTATTGAGTTGTAAACGTAATCTTATTACATCATTGTTATAAATCTGTTGCCTCTTGAACGTACGTAGTTATTTTAGTGTCTATTTCAAAAAGAAAGAAATAAAACAAAATCAAAACAATTCGATATTTCTAAATACCCATCGTTATTTTTGTTGTTCGATTGTTCGTTTTTTTTTAAAATTATATTAAAATAAAGTAAATAAAAGAAGAAATAAACAGCTGAAATTTTGTCACATATTTGGGAAACCAATGTCAAGGTAAATATTTATCTGAGATTTTATTTGATAATTATTATGGCAGAGTAGGCAAGCTGATTATGTTTCAAATGTTAGCATAACGTGCTAAAATCACTGAATTATGGCTGTCATTTTGGTCCACGCAATTATCAGTGAAATTCTGGAATATCGGCGTTCGACCCGTCGTCCGTGTTACAGCGGTTCGCCGAAACGTTTCCCTTCTCAGCGCGTCCTGATTGTTCTGATTGTGCAAATCTGAGTGGTTTCGAATTAGCCGGCTAAATATTATGACCTGAAAGAGTAGAGAGAAGTGTGTGTACGAGAGCCCTCGCTTCAGGGCGTCCTCTCAGAAACACAACAACAACAACACACACTTTTAGCACGAACCCCCCCCCCCCCACACACACACACCTCGTACAGTGACTCCCCATCCCCCGCTCCCCTCAGAGAGCAACGGCTAATTCTGAAGCTTTCCAAAAAGAGCACAATGGTGCTGATTCACAAAGTGGGCAAACAAAAAGAAAAGAAAAGAAAAGAAAAGAAAAGAAAAGAAAAGAAAAGAAACTAAGCGAGGGGGGAAGGGAGGGGAGGGGGTAGAAGAAATGTAAAC
>NC_083463.1:2675460-2690460 GCF_030014155.1 Tachysurus vachellii
CGCACCGAGAACCTAGTTAGGTTCCGATGGGAGCGAGTTTAAGCCTTGTTATTCTTGTGCAAGCGGAAAGACGGAATTAGTCCCTCTCTTGTTTCTGTATATTTGCTGTGGTTGATTTAACTAGCCACTTAAGTCTCTTTCTGCATGATGGTGTCAGTGGATAAAATGGCGCAGGATGAAAGGAAGGGTCAACAGCCCGTTAATCAGAGAGCACTTTTTAATCCTCACCATTCCTGTTGACTGGCACAAAACTCTTGGCTAAGCTGCTTAATGAATTCTGCTATTCAGTCCAAGGCTTTGCTTCTCTCTGATAGTCAACCAACAGCCTCCTCATCAACAGATCAACACACCCAGTTAGTAAGCTTGGATTCTGCGGATTAATTGGAATATCCTGCTGTATTAAAGCAAATTTATTAACACCGGATTCAATTAGACAGAATCGTTTTAATGAAGATGTGAAACACACTGGAGCAGTTTGAGCTCTCGGTAACGAGTTCACGCTGGTCATCAGTTTTCACCCTGAATACAAAAGAACGGATCGATGAATCGTTCCTAAAACATTTTCTGTCACTTCATATTCAAAAAAACCCCACAAGACTAGCCATTCAACTGGGACAAAAGTAATGGCACCGTATAAAAGCTTGAGTTGAGCTGTTGTTTTGTTATCATCAGCTCTCTTTGCCTTTTATGGAGTTTTGTGGGCGGAGCTAAAGGTAAATCAGCTGTTCCCTGCGTCATGAATGTGCTCGGGCTTTTACCGCTGCTTTATTTGACTAACATTCACATAAGTATGAAGATAATCAGAGAAATTTTGGAACATAACAAAGCACTGTAGCAAATCAGGCTTAACTTCAGGGATTCGCTAATTTACTACTCGGTTAATGTAACATGAACGTAACTGTCCTTAAAAAGGTCTCTACAGAAAACCCTGGATGGTTTAGCTTCCCGCCGATCGGCTCACCAGTACACATCACGCTGAGATGCACATCCACGTGTCCTAATATCGATACAATGACTGACAACCTCTAAGACTACAAGGCAAGCTTATATACAGCCGTGCATCAAGGGAAAACAAGAGAGGGCTGAAAAAGCGAGACAATGTTAGGGAAGGGCGTAGTAGTAATAATAATAATAATAATAATAATAATACAGGGGGGGCACGGTGGCTTAGTGGTTAGCAGGATGTGTGGTTGGCACTCCGTCCAGGGTGTATCCTGCCTTGATGCCCGATGACGCCTGAGATAGGCACAGGCTCCCCGTGACCCGAGGTAGTTCGGATAAGCGGTAGAAGATGAGTGAGTGAGTGAATGAATAATAATACATAAATAAACCAGGGGGCACGGTGGCTTAGTGGTTAGCACGTTCGCCTCACACCTCCAAGGTTGGGGGTTCGATTCCCACCTCCGCCTTGTGTGTGTGGAGTTTGCATGTTCTCCCCGTGCCTCGGGGGTTTCCTCCGGGTACTCCGGTTTCCTCCCCCGGTCCAAAGACATGCATGGTAGGTTGATTGGCATCTTTGGAAAATTGTCCGTAGTGTGTGATTGCGTGAGTGAATGAGTGTGTGTGTGCCCTGCGATGGGTTGGCACTCCGTCCAGGGTGTATCCTGCCTTGATGCCCGATGATGCCTGAGATAGGCACAGGCTCCCCGTGACCCGAGGTAGTTCGGATAAGCGGTATAAAATGAGTGAGTGAGTGAGACATAAATAAACCCTTTGCCACTCCCTCTAGTGGTCTGGCTAGGGATTGCCCCAATAACTCCTGACTTTTTGTAACTCCACAGGTCTTTTTTACTTCAGATTGAAATGCATTTGGTCTGCAATAGTCTCCGATTCTGCCGATGAGCACTTCAGTTATGATGCGTCCTGGACTGTACCACTGATCCTTCGATATGATCTCACATGAAATTGACAGAAGACAATCTGGAGAATGTGGCAGGCTGTAGAACAAAACCAAACGAAACCAAACAAAACCTTGTGCCCAATTTTTTATTCATCATCCTGTTTGGAACTAGTGAACTGTCAACTAATAGTTATTTCAATTTATAAGCAACGTCACTCATTATTAGTCTCACAGTCCACAACCCACCATTCTGGTAAAACTTCTAGCTTTTCTAATCCGAATAATAATGAGCTAACTTGTAGCCACGGACGACAGGTGAGATAATATTATCATCACAATAAATTATGTCAGAATTATAGTTTTGTTTTTTTTTTTTTTACATATTAGTTATAAACTGATTTGATTTGAATGGAACAGCATTGATATTAAAATATCCTGAAGTTAAAATAATTAAATAAATGAAAGCACTGTGTAGATAATAAATAAAGCTACAGGTATCACTCCGTATCCTTATGAACAGCCGCTTTATTTTTCTACATTTGTTTACTTTCTCGATCAGCAACTTTTCTGACATTTTCACTTTTACTTCCTGTTTGAAGAAAATAATCACTCAAAATGACTAATGTTATAATAGTAAATCTTGAAGCTGCATGAAACTGCTATTAACGATGCTCCAGACTGAGCGCTAATTCTTTGAACCGCTTGATGCCACAAAAGAAAGTTGGTCTAACGTTACGTGGTCTTTTATCTCACACGTGTCTCCCTTCGTTCGTTGTCCTTTATCTCCAGCACTTCTTCCCTTCCTGTTCTCGTTTCCTCTTTCCGTTCCAAGTCTTTTGATAAGCAAGTCATTAAAAAGAAAAAGAAAAAGCACAACACACACCTCGGGGAAGTGTGGAGCACGTTAACGAGATGGCGTCTGATTTCTGCTCACGTCAGAAACGTTTGGACCTTCTCACGTTTGGACGTTTGACATTTCCGTGGTTATGTGATCCGTCGTTCTGTTTTCCGGATACTTCTTTCTGCTCGCCTACTTTCACTTTGGTTGCGTCACTGTGCTAAGGTTTAAAAACAGGTCGGGATGTCAGGCGATAAACAGTCATCAGGACGTCACGGCGACGTTATGACGTCTGTTCACACGTGATCATTTCAAGGGTATTGGACTTTATACATGCACACACACACATGCATACACACACACACATACACACATACACACACACACACACACACAGACACACGCACATACATACACACACACAAACACACACAGACACACACACATGCATACACACACACACACACACACACACATACATACACACACACACATACATACTCACACACACATACACACACATACATACACACACACACACACACACAGACACACGCACATACATACACACACACAAACACACACAGACACACACACATGCATACACACACACACACACACACATACATACACACACACACACACACACACACACACACACACAGACACACGCACATACACACATACACACACACACATATTTCTCACAGAAGTGTGTATTAGTACAGCTAGCCATGTTAGTTTGTACACTCAGGCATTTGAGAGATTAGCTAGATGTAAAGTCCTGAGTGTTTACTTTCATATGAGCTTCATATTAACACCACTGTGTGAGTGAGACATGATAAAGACGTTCAGTCATCAACAAAACAGGAGGAAACCATATTTATCCTCTAAAAAAGAATATTTTAAAGCCGTTCTTTAACTTTGACCAGATTTAACAGATATTCCGGCGCTCGGTTCGTCACTGCTGTGTTTAGCTGAACGTTTACGCCTGTCGTGTCACCCTCTGATCGTTTCCGGCTTAAAGCCTGAATGTTTTTATCATTTCTCTGACATGTCTTTCGGACCTTACATACACTGAATTTCAGTCCAGAAACTCAAGACTTCTTCAGACTTCAATTTCAAATCCAAACCCAGATATTTGAGCCTCACGCCTCGGATATGAAGCATTTCCCAGAGCACTGGTTAAAGTCTTGCAGACTGAGTGTGACTTTACTTGACCGTGGCATTTAAAATGATGTGAAGATGTCCGTGTTTGGAAGTAATCCGTCCTGCTGATGGCCGGCTGCATCTCTCCTTCCCCCTGGAGCCCGGTTCTCTGGTGCTCTCAGAGAAGAGTTCAATGTCCTTGACCATCAATCAGGGGCCTATTGTTCTGTTTACTGCCTCCAGAGGGGGGAAAAAAAACCCTTATAGTTAAAACAGGACTACAACCTCACTCCTACTTCAGCTGAGGCAAACCGGAGTCACAAGTCCTCTGACAAACACTTTTTAAATGTTCTTTGAGTGGATACACAAAGCCTCCCCTGAGACTCCATCCTCTACTTCATAATGGCACTGACAATAAGAAAGCTGTTATTTAAACCTTATTTAAACCTGAACACCGAGCGGCTCCCCGTCATTATTGTGTTAAGTGCACTTTATAAAGTGGAGGACTCTGACTCGTGAGTATCACCTGCAATTTTTTACTCTCGCTCCTTTTCTGTCACTGCACTTCTGTCTTCTGTCCTTACTGTAGCAACAAAAAAGAAATAAAAATGAAGCAGCAGTGGATTATATGTTTGACCCTGGACAAACAAAATGGAAAAAGCAATTAAATTCTGGAGACGAATTTGTTAATCTGGAGTATAATAAGTAGAATAAGAAGTAATAAGAAATAAAAAGTAGCGAAATTTACGGATTCATTCAGAAACCTACGACGGTTAAACTAAACTGAACCGAGTATCAGGTTTTTGTTCATAAAGCAGGATCAAATCCCTGAATAAAATCAAACCCTGAGTTCACACCTGAGCAGAGAATCAAACCCACAACGCTGGTGTTTCTGAGCAGACACAACACCACTGCTCTGTTCTACAAGACGTGATTTAATCACCTAAATGTGAAAAAAATTCCACACTGTAGCTAGTTTACGTTAACACCGAGTGAACTGAACGCGCTCACTCAACATCGTTCGCGTTTACGGTGTTTGGCAGACGTTCTTATCCAGAATGATTTACATTTTTATCTCATTTTAAACAACTGATTAATTAAGGGTTAAATGCCTTGATCAAAGGCCCAGCAGTGGCAGCTTAGTGGAGCTGGGATTCAAACTCACAACCTTCCAATTGGTAATTTAACACCTTAATGCCAACCACTAAGTTATCACATCATTCAATCGAGTTGTTTACATTTAAATTAAAGGTGGGGTTTCCGTTGTTGTGAGTCGGGACGACAAACAAAACAAAAACAAAACAAACGTGTAGCCAATGAGCAGAAAGGGGCGTGTCTTGTCAATATGGGCGGAGAGAGTGTTCAGTGCGCATGTGTGACATCAGCAGAAAGCGGTTTTAACATTGACATGGAGGATAAAAACAAAGAAAGAAAGAGAAGAAAGACTTACGATAAGGTAAGAAGTAGGACGTGTTAATATAGGATCAGCTTTCCAGCGCTGGAGAGAACTGAAGGAGCAGGAAGTTGGTCACATATTCACAGATTGGAGTTTCCTGAGTCAATAACTCCTGAGCTAAACACTGTTACTACACAAATAACACCTCTTTTCTATCGTAGTAATGTAGAGACGCAGCTACAACCGTGTTTTGTGTAGTAACAGTGTTTAGCTCAGGAGTTATTGACTCGGGAAACTCCAATCTGTGAATATGTGACCAACTTTACTTAAGACGCCGAGGCGCTTTTTTCCTTCTCGATAGGTGAGTAACGTTGGTTTTGTTTTGTTACACAGAACTAATATATGTCTTTGTCCTTTACATGATTATGCTTATGTGTCATTTTTGCTTGTTTGTTTATCTACAATCGTATTGTTCTTCACTTCAGCTATGATAAAGACACATTTCTGTTCATTACTGGGTTACGTATGTATGTATGTGTGGGGGCGGAGCTATCAATACAGGGGTGGGACCCGTTTGGGTTAGGGGTGTGTTTGTTTTGGTGATTTCAAATGTCAACATTGGCTTTCAAACAACGGAGACCTCACCTTTAAGTTCATCCAAAGTGATGAAATGCCATTTTCTCTTAAACCTGACAGACCACATATTCCTTTATTCAGCATTCAGAACACTTTATATATTGTTGTCTATATAAATTCATTCACAAGTCCAAACATGTTCAGAGAGCTTATCACTTATAAACCTGCTGAGACTCGAGCGCTTACAACAAACAGAATTCTGGCGTGTGAATCTTTTCCAAAGCACGTTAAATGTGCACAAGGTCACAAAGCAGCTCCACATAAAGCAGATTATGGTGTAGATTTAAATCCTTAATGACGAAACTGAAGAAAAGCTACGAGGAAAAAGGTCCTGAGAAGACAGGAGGTGAAGGTGGCAGCTGTCGCTTGTGGGCAGTGCTTGAAGTTATTTAACAAACGTTTTTAACAGTCGCTTCCTTATGCTAGTTCACTAAGTCACAAAATGAGACTAGCATTAAGGTAAAACTCACAAGAAAAGAAAAAAGAAAGAAAACGTAAGTTAAATAATTTTATACTGAAACTGTAAACACTTTCTCTGGAGGTCACATTTTATATCAAGTTATAATGCGTTCGTTAGGCTTCACGCACGTCCGTTCCTTCTGCACTTCATTAATAGTTTATTCAGCTACGTTTGAAGACAGAAGATTATTTATATTCTACGTCTACATCATATACATCATATACATCATATACATCATATACATCACTGTTCCTGAGAAACAATCAAAGCTGAAGAAGTCTGATTAAAGATGTAAAGAGCACCGAGATTTCATTCTGCACACCGGAAAGTCTCAATGCTGTGTGATGCAGGAAACAGTGCTATCAAAGGGGCCATCGGCGTGCGGGAGGCTTCGTCCTTCATCCCCGAGAGGGAGGAGAGGGCAGGACTGAGAGAGAGAGAGAGAGAGAGAGAGAGAGAGAGAGAGAGAGAGAGAGAGAGAGAGAGAGAGAGAGAGAGAGAGAGAGAGAGAGAGAGAGAGAGAGAGAGAGAGAGAGACAGAGAGACAGAGAGAGAGAGACAGAGAGAGAGAGAGAGAGAGAGAGAGAGACAGAGAGAGAGAGACAGAGAGAGAGAGAGAGAGAGAGAGAGAGAGAGAGAGAGACAGACAGAGAGAGAGACAGACAGAGAGAGAGAGAGACAGAGAGAGAGAGAGAGAGAGAGAGAGACAGAGAGAGAGAGAGACAGAGAGAGAGAGATGGACTGAGTGGTTAAATCAGACTGAGTGCTATGAATGGAACATCCAGAAGGTTCTCAGCATGCTTTCACTCGCTCAGAAAAAAAATGACTTAAGCAAAACAGACCTAGTGTAGGAGAGAGAGAGAGAGAGAGAGAGAGAGAGAGAGCGCAATGATGAAAGATTTTTTTTCTTTACATGAATACATTTTTATTAGCAGTGTTCTGCATTTTTCTCATTTTTTACACTCAAGTGTAAAATGAAAAAAAAAATCTTAAATATTAAAATGTCTAACATTTTTTTTGAAATGAAAAGAAAATTAAAAGAAAAATAAAACAAAAAAGTCAAATTTAAAAGTTTTTTATTATTCAGTAATTTTTGGAGTCTAATGTGGAACATTAACAGTCTCCTGGAACAACAGTGTACAGTTTGTGATGTTTTTGTAACAAAACAAATCTGCGGTTTTTATTTCTTTTAATAAAGACAGAAAGACAAGAAGTTTGTTATTACAGGAAGATGGTCGAGCTGCATGTGCCGTTTTATCACCACTCTGTGATTAGTTTCCTATAACAGTGTGACACGACTCTGACTGTCCTGTTTTATTCCTGCTTTATTCCTGCTTTATTCCTACTTTATTCCTGCTTTATTCCTGCTTTATTCCTGCTTTATTCCTGCTTTATTCCTGCTTTATTTCTGCATCACCAAAGGTTCAAACCCCGGTTTCCAGCTCTATTACGCTATGTGTTCAGTAATGTGTGCAGTGCCTTGAGGATGAGCTGCTCACACACACACACACACACATACACACACACACGGTGAGCAGGAGTGAGCCATCGTCACACACCAACCTGCATATTTCATATTTCACACAGGGCTCAGAACCAATTCTACATCTCTGGAATTCTAACGCTCTCTCTGCTGTGTGCAGAGTGCAATAGTAATGGCACCCCTGACATATCTAGCACTCGTCCCAGTGAAGCGTGCCACGAACCAAGAACCGTGTACTGATGAGTTCTACATACAAGCTTTAAGAATGGCCATAAAGCAGGAATAACACTGAGGGTTATAATAAGATACACGCTTTAAATTTCTTTCTTTTTTAGGAAAGTGGCTTAAGGGTCTAAGTGGAACACTTTATTACAAAGAACCTCTCTTTAGAGTTTCCTGAAGTTCCAGAGCAAGAACAAGCCCTGAAATGTTGAGCCTGGACTTACAGAACCACATCATCGGCAGAACCTGGCAGGTACTCACAGTAACATACGGTTCCTGCTGCTTTGGGTCAGGAACCCTTCTATACCTTCATGTTCTCTACGTACTCCACAGTACAAGAGGTGTTGACAGTACAGGAGTTCATAATGAACCCAGTTGCCAGTTCTGCTGATTAGATTAGATTTTGTTTAGAACCGGGATCTCCAGGGAGCCCACAGTGACATTTCCCCTCCCTGTGTTATTTCCGTCATGTCTCCCACACAGCTGCTTTAACTCCAAACCGGTCGAGGCTGCAGAACACGTCGCATTATTACTGCAATAATTTGGAGATCACGCACCAGGGCAAGAACCCATGTCTTCATAGACAACAATATTAAAGCTTCCTGCTTGGGTTCTTTTCCAAGTACCAGCAGAAATTAACAATAATTCCACAGTGCCGTTGGCAGGATCTTCACAGGAGGCTATATTTGAAACAATAACCATCTCCCAAAGTGAGGATTAGGTCTCAGAAGCAATTAGAAAAGGCCCTGAAGCGAGGAAAAAGAGAACGAGTGGTTACGGAACCCTTCAGGATGAACAGATTTCCAAAAATATCTGATAGGAATTAAAACCATTAAAAAAGATCCATCTAGAACCTTAAAAGGGTTCTTTGGTGCTTTAGTAAAATGGTTCTACATTAAAACATTCAATCATAAAAAAAACCCTTTTTTCTGAGTGTGTGCCAGGGTTCATCTGAAGGAACAATTTCAGGAGGAACATGAAGAAATATAAAATATGGATTTTCAGGTTTGTTTTTTTTTTTAATTTGGAGAACTGAAAAATTGACAGAATCTGTAATGGGTTCTTCAAGATTTCTTTAGATGGTTAAATTATTTTATTTTCCTACAGAGGTTCTACTTCAGGGACATTCTAAGAGAAAAACAGAACCTTTAAGGAGGATGAAGTTTTAAGGATCCATAAGGTTCCTTTTTTTTTTTACATAAGGGTTCTCGCACTGAACCTGGAACTGTAGGGATCGAGATAAAGAGAGTGTTAAAGCTAAAAATTAAAAATGTTATTAGGTTTGATTTTGGTTTAGATATTAATTAATGTACTTTGTTAAAATGATAAAGTGATACTTCTTAATGTTCAAAATTTAATTGTTTTTTAAGAAAATACAATAGAAATGTAAATTTATTATAAATTTTAAAAATGCTAATAAATCTTTAACCTGTTTCACTTTTTCAGCTTTGTCTTAATTTTCCTGTCTAGACACAAACCTGGTCTTTTATTATGCCTCCATTATTCAAAAAAGCAAACCAACAAACAAACAAATAAACTAATGAATAAATAAACAAACAAATAAATAAATAATATTTCCTATGTGCGTTCAGACAAAAGGCCTAATATTCTCCAAAAATTGCTATTATTCATGTTTATCCAATTCATTTCCTGTTCACACTCAATTTCCTCACAACATCAAACCTATTTTACATTAAACACAAAAATCGAAAAGTCTCCTGCTGTCCTGCTGCACGCTTTATTCGTCTCGCTCGTCCTCATTAGCGACGGCCTTCTCGCTAGCATCTCCCCAATCCAGCTACGTCGCGTAGCCGCTAATTAACATGTCAAAACAAAATAACATCTTCTCTCCGAAGCGTCGCTTAGATTCCATCCTTTCACCCTGCTATCAGAAAGAATTCCAAATGAACAGAGCCAAAAATATACAACTCACAAATACGTCAAGTCCGTAAACATCCACGAAGGAGGAGGCAAAAAAAAAGGAAAGAAGCATTAAAATGATGAAAGAAAACATCTCTCTAATTGCTTGACCACTTGTGACTATTCACACAAGCTCAGAGTTGCAGTAGATGTGAAGAACAGATGAAACACACCATTTAGAGAAGATGATAATCTGCTAGCATGCCCTCGCTACGCTGACCGTCTCCATGGACACGCGCTCTTATTAAATGAGGAGCTAAGATAGATTTTAACTTGCGTAGTGTTTCACGCTGGATTTCTAATTAGCTTAACGAGCGAGCAGAGATGTTAATGAACGTCCATTAGTGCAGCATCTCACTACACAAACTCAGCTCATTACACAACATTCTTTCTTTCTCTTTGCGCTTGAACGCCGTCGGGGGTCGAGACGTTTATACGTTTATCAGTGAGAACTCAGGTGTGCTGTAAGGTGACGTGTTCTGATTGGCTGGAAAACTCAGAGCTCACATACAAAGCAGCAATGAACAAAGTTAATTCAACTTTCATCTTAACTAATAATTAAATTCACTACTGTAGTTCAATCGGTCTGAGGGAGGTTTATTAACATAAATTAACTCAGTGTAATTCTAGCTAACTACGGTAATTAAACTCTATTTATATAATTCTACTCAATTAACATACATTAACTCAGTGTAATTCTACTCAGTAATTTAACTCGATTAATGTAATTCTAATTAACTAAAGTAATTTGACTCAATAGATGTAATTCAGCTCAACGTACTTCTACTAAACGTATTATATAATTAATTATATTCGTTTAATGTAACTGTCGCAAACTAAAGTGATCCAAGTCAATTTACATAATTTAACTCAATGTAATTTTAAGGTAATTTAACTAAAATAATTTAACTCGATTAATGTAATTCTAGTCTGCTAAATTAAACATAATTATGTCAAATTAAAGGGATTCTACTCAAATAAAGTAAATGAACATAATTTAACTCGATTAACATAATTCTACTCAACTAATGCTGTTTCTCTCAATTAACATCGTTCAAATCAATTCCATAATTCGACTTAATAGTGAATTTGAAATGAAATAATTGAATGTAAGATGTAAAATTTGGTCAGTATGTATTATACAAGCATACAGCATGTTTCCACAAAATAAAAAGAAACTATATATTATTGTCATTTTTTAATACATTAAAAAGAGCCGTAACTGTGTTGTTGTTTCTGTGGAATAAAAGGCCACCGGTGTGGATTATTTTCCCAGAACAACACAACACTGAGTGTTTTATTCCTTACACAACTCAGTAAAGTATTTTTACAGTACAATTAATACAGTAAATAAATCTCAGCAGGACGTCAGATTCACAGAAGATGGGAAAATCAGCTGAAATGCCAAACTCTATGTTTCTGTGGATTGCTGCTTAAATGAATCTATTTTCTGCAGCATGACAACACAACAACAACAATAACAACAATAACAACAACAGAAGCCCCAAAGTGAATCGGTTCCCTGACTGCTTTTCCCACGACTCATAGAAATGAGACTTTCATCAGAGTCTCTGGGTGAGACGTGCTATTCATCTCCAGAATAAACCCGCATCAATCACCCAAATGTCAACAAACAAAGCAAAGGACACACTATCAAAAACTAATCTCATGGCAGACATGTACAACAGAGAGAAATAAAGAACATACAGAGTAAATATCTCTCTGGAAGAAAAACATTTTAATGCCTCACACCCACACACCCACACACACACACACACTTTGAGATTATGTTGAGAAAACCTCCTGACGTTACACTGAAACTAAAATCATATCAGTTTTTTTAATAACGTGAGACGGGCACAAAGTCTCACTCACTGTGGTGTTAATATGAAAGACTTTATTTTAATTTGTAGAGCTTCATCACTATTTCTGTTTTTCTCTATAATACTAGGTGACACCGGTGACAAATAGAATTTGAAAATGGTTTTTCCACACAAATGTTAGTATCTTGGGGTCACGGTGGCTTAGTGGTTAGCACGTTCACCTCACACCTCCAGGGTTGGGGGTTCGATTCCTGCCTCCTCCTTGTGTGTGTGGAGTTTGCATGTTCTCCCCGTGCCTCGGGGGTTTCCTCCGGGTACTCCGGTTTCCTCCCCCGGTCCAAAGACATGCATGGTAGGTTGATTGGCATCTCTGGAAAATTGTCCGTAGTGTGTGATTGTGTGAGTGAATGAGAGTGTGTGTGTGCCCTGTGATGGGTTGGCACTCTGTCCAGGGTGTATCCTGCCTTGATGCCCGATGACGCCTGAGATAGGCACAGGCTCCCCGTGACCCGAGGTAGTTCGGATAAGCGGTAGAAGATGAATAAATGAATGTTTGTATCTTCAAAGCTTCTCTTTCCTCTTTCTCTTTAAATCCTGAATATGTAGTAAAGCCTGGAACTAACCACTGAGACTGGAGACTCCTTCCATGGCTCTTAGGTCCTTTTTACACCCGGTCACTTCACGTGTTGTCTCTGATCCGATAGCTATCTGATTTGTTAAAACTGTTCCATTTACAATAGGCCACATAAATGCGTCTCAGCGAATCGGATATCGATACGATCTTTCTACTCCCGCCCAAAATGCTAATATATTTGACCTCATTTCCGGGGTAATTGAAATGCATACACGCATACACGCTTTGGTGTATGCGGTTTTCAGAACGCAATCCAAAAAGAAGACGAGAAAAAAAAATTCGCTGGCGGCAGCAGCGCGTTTTAAGACCCGACGAGACGCCTGGGTGAAAGATCACCTGTGAGTGACGTACTTCCGTTTGGGAGGAGTATAGCGCTGACGTATGTGGCTTGAACAACCACATTCATTTACACCTGTCCAGTTTCATCTGAAACACGTCCCAGACCACCTCCTGAAGTGGTTTGAACCATCGGATTTATATCCGTCTCCAAAACGTTTCAGAGGGCATTTAGACCTGGTCTTTTTACCATCGGATAGATATCGGATCACAGAAAACACATGAAGTGACCAGGTGTAAAAAGCCCCTTAGATAAACCCATTCCTACTTACAGAAAACTAAACCTCATCAACAATTACACGTTATTACTGGTGCTTCCTTTATACCAGTCCCTGTGAATGAGCTGTTACTATGGAAACGCTAACATTCATTCATTCATTCATTTTCTACCGCTTATCAGAACTACTTCGGGTCACGGGGAGCCTGTGCCTATCTCAGGTGTCATCGGGCATCAAGGCAGGATACACCCTGAACGGAGTGCCAACCCATCACTGGGCACACACACACTCTCATTCACTTACACACTCACACACTCTCATTCACTCACACACTCACACATTACGGACAATTTTCCAGAGATGCCAATCAACCTACTATGCATGTCTTTGAACCGGGGGAGGAAACCAGAGTACCCGGAGGAAACCCCCGAGGCACGGGGAGAACATGCAAACTCCACACACACAAGGCGGAGGCAGGAATCGAACCCCCAACCCTGGAGATGTGAGGCAAACGTGCTAACCACTAAGCCACCGTGCCCCCGGAAACGCTAACATATTTCATATAAAGAATGATTAACACAAACTAATCAAGCCTCCAGAACTCAACAGCGCTGTGGTGTAAATAATCAACGTTAACGGATTCGGAGTTACTGCAGCAGCCAAACCTTTTGTTGTTAAATAAAGTCGACGTTTCCTCCTCTGTTTCAGATCTAGGCTAATGCTAATAGTTAAGAAGGTACGATGATAACGTGAAGCTAGTCGCCAAATCGTGGTAATTCTCAGTATGCACATCCCTGTGTTTCTGCCTGCCTACAACCTCGCACTTTCAAAGAGGATGAGATTAAAGGGCGTAGCGGCAAGGCGAGGATTCAATTATTCACTAAAGCTGCCAGAATGCGTTCTTGTTAAGAGGATCGCTCTTAGGCTTCAGTACTTTATCAGCAGGAGAAACTGTGTAGAAATATAATTTTCTTTAAAAAAAGTAACCGGGTCACAATTTGATTAAATATTCTGTGATTCTTGGTTTAATAAAAACGAACAGTCCGCAATCCAGTTTTCAGGGAACAGCATCTGGCGTGTTAAGATGAGACACATTAACATGCGTAGATTGTGTTCAGTTGTTAATTCCTCAGGACTCCCGATTCGTGTGTTCAGGAGTTCAGAGCCTGAAGGTCCACACCCTTCCACCCACAAGCTTCCTTAATCATCATTACCCCACATAGAGAGCAAACGAGGAGCTCAAAGAGGCTTTGTAAAGACGTGAACGTCATGCTGTAGCATCAGAGGAGCTTGGGCGATGGAGGATGTTCCGCCTGGGGGCGCGTCCTGCAGGGCTTGCCTCTTCATTTCAAATCATTTACAGCACAGAGGAGGTGAGACCTGGGAGGAGGCCAGATTAAAGAGACGATTAGCTCCATCCTGGTGAGAAGACGGAGGGAACGTGACGGTGACTGACGGAGGACCAGAGAAACAAAGATAAATATATATATATATATATATATATATTTATCTATATATATAACAGAAGTTTTAAAGCAGATGGTGTCCAATTGTAGTCATGACAACCAACAATGGAACAGAGGAAAGCCCTTGACTATGGTTTTCATTTAGTGATGCTAGCATTAGCTTGCTAAAAGCTAATATATATCTATATAAGAATAGCGTAACAAAAAACTAATAAAGGCTATTAAATGCCTACTGACAATTACTCCACATATACTCGTTGCTATGGTGACATTTTCTGTAAGGAAAGGTAACATTATGTACCGTTTATGGAAGGAGTTTCTAGTGTCAGCACTTTGTAACAGTGGTGAAGATGCAACTTTAAGTTTTGCGACATTTTCAGGATAGAGGCGATTACTCTTATTCAGTGAAACCAAACACTAATCACTACTCCTCCTAGCAACCGATCACTAATCACTACTGGTCCTAGCAACCAAACACTAATCACTACTGGTCCTAGCAACCAAACACTAATCACTACTGGTCCTAGCAACAAATCACTAATCACTACTGGTCCTAGCAACAAATCACTAATCACTACT
>NC_083463.1:2695460-2700460 GCF_030014155.1 Tachysurus vachellii
AGGCTCCCCGTGACCCGAGGTAGTTCGGATAAGCGGTAGAAAATGAATGAATGAAAAAAGTGCAAATAACTTTAGGAAGTTATTAGAATTCGTTACTACAGAAACAAGTGCGAACTAATCAACACCTCCTGACCAATCAGAATCCAGACCTTTATAATGTTATAATGTCTTCTAACGCACCAGATCATACTCTGTTATTTAAAATAAAACAAAAATATAAAAGAACGCCTTTACATTTTTTCAGCATTTTACAGTTACCATGACAACCCTATACTAGACAGTCGAGTGCTATAGATTGCAACCGAGACCCAAGATATTACCAGTGAAATGTGGATGTAATCTGAGAAAAGACAGAAAATCTAAGGGAAAAATCAACAGTTTTCATTACCGCTTCAGCTTCTGGACCTGATCTTAAGGCAGTCTGTGATATCTGGCAGAGGTAATATCGATAAAATGACTCCTAAGGGCATCTAAAAGGCGTTCAGTTGAAATAAAGGAAGTCAGACACACTTCTAAAGACAAAGCGTGGATGTGCGAGTTATTGGAGAATATTTCAGGAAAGTGGAGGCGCACATTTTCGATTGCTTCACACAAAACAATATAAGAGCTTTTGTTAAACCTTCGTTCAAGGAAGTGCAAACTTTTGCACCGAGTCGTGACAGTTTGAACGGTTCCTTGTGGTGCAGCACTGCACTCCAATCTTCGGAACATCTTCTGCAAATATGCTGAAAGGTTTGCAGCAAACGGCTCCCACCCAGAGACAACAAAAGCCTCGTTGCCACGACAACCCCATGGCGAGTCTGATCTAATTTCTTAGCCAGCAGTTAAAAAGTGTTAGCTTTTGTAAAACGTGAGATCTTCATCCAACTAGCTGAGCAGCAGCAGCAATGAACAGTCCTGATTCGAACGTCAATGCACGGATCCGCGATTGAAGCCCACATCAATGACTCGCTTTCTGAGGAAAACAAGAAGCTCGGGTCGACGACACCGGAATTCGTTTTCAAAGCCGCACAGCTGTCAATCACACGAGCCATGCGATGGGAGGATTTGTGATTCCGCACAACATCACGTCACGTCTCTCGGTCCGATCGACTTCTCGTCGTTATTCCGAAGTGAAAATGATAAACATTATGAGAGATCTGACCCCCCTTCCTCCTCCCCACTTCCAGCCATGACTTTTCCTTCTTCTTCACGAAGTAGAGCTCCACCATTTCACCTCATCCATATGAAACAGTGCTGCAAACCAACTCACTAATGATATTCCCTCTTTGCAAAAACCATTTAAAGGCAATCTCATTAGCATTTTAAATTCACCGGCTATCATTTGCATTCATACACTGTACTCCTGGATCTGAATAGCAGAGAAAAGAAAAAAAAAAGAGTTAAAACAACGTTCGAGAGATAGCGCGCACGACCGAGCCGGTTGCTTTGATCATGTACTCGGGTAATATACATAATTATGTATGGTTATATATGGAGTGGGGAAAGGTAATGCCGGAAATGGGACAGAATTGAGACTGACAAGATAAAAGCGTTGGCGAGATCAAGAGTGCAGATGATGAGAGGAGGGAGTTAACGGAGACGTGAACGACAAGACGGGACCCTGTCAAAACGAGCACAGCCGTGCAGCATCCCACTGAAGGTCTGCAAAAGAGGCTCCTAATGAGGGATCAGTAGACCATCAAATTCTCCATCACTTCAGCAGGAACTACTCCTGAGATCCCAGTGATCCTGACCCCTTCTGCCATCCTGTCCTGCTTGATCCAGCCCTTCTGTTTAAGGTTCGCTCAATGCTGCTGAAGATTGTCCACATGGACACCCTGGAGATACACAAAACTACTGTAGATGGTAGAGTTTAGAAACCATAAATAATGGCTTTGGACCTCTGGACTCAAGTGATCAGTTCTCCATAACTTCTTTAAGACTTCTCAGTACAGCTAGAATTAACCTCCTGTTTACACAACTGCACTTTCTAAGCACAGTTCTAGAAAGGAAATGATTTGTAACCCCACTCTCTGGTGTCACCCAGATAAGAAGGAGCTTCCCTTAAGGTTTCTTCCTCATATCACTCATTAGCAGAGATGGGGGACTCGAGTCATACGACTTGACTCGAGTCAGACTTAAGTCGCAAATTTGAGACTTGAGACTTGCTTGATAAATATTAAAAAAGACTCGACTTGACTTTGACTTGACACTCATGACTTGAGACTTGACTCGGACTTGAGTTAAATGATTCAGAGATGGGGGACTCGACTTGACTCGAGTCAGACTTAAGTCTCAAATTTGAGACTTGAGACTCGCTTGACAAATATTAAAAAAGACTCGACTTGACTTTGACTTGACATTCATGACTTGAGACTTACTTGTGACTTGCACATGTGTGACTTACTCACACCTCTGCTCATTAGTTATAAATTTATATATTTCTAATAAAAATTGCTTGTCTATTGTTATAGAGCTATAAACAATTAAATTACTGATGATTTTCCTACAGTACAAGTGAAATACCTTAAACAAGAAACTAGAAGATGTTTATGGCTAACAGCGAGCGTGGGAATTGATGAGAAAGTCACTAAGTGAGAAAAGTGAACAGCCCTTTGCCAGTTTGTTGTTCTTGATGATCAGCTTCTTTTGGCCACACTGATGCAATTAAAACATAAAGATACGTTTGCTTTTTCTCAAAGAAAAACAAAACCCATCCTTCACGACAGGATAACTAAAGGCTCTAGCTAACATATTTCATTCAAAATAAATTTAGAAAATGTCTAATAAACACGAGGGCTTTAAGAATAATGTTATATACACGTTAAACCAGAGCCCATTTTGGTTCCAGTATTCAGGTAAAATACTCCAGTCACAACGATCTCGATCGTTCCCGACTCCAAACATACTGCCGTGTGAGGAAAGCAGCAGAAAAAAAAAAAGCACAACGATGATATCTGCACTGGCAGGATATTTTATGATGCAGGTGCAACATACAAAACATTTTAGTCTCCATTATAGCGCAGCGGGATCTGGAAGCCCCCCAGGCCCAAACAAAGGAACGGTGATTGGGATTGGGAGCGATGTTCACACTGAGGGTTGAGGGGAATGTGAGCATGGTGTTTAATAGACAGCACAGAGAACCAGCCCCGGAGAGAGAGAGAGAGAGAGAGAGAGAGAGAGAGAGAGAGAGAGAGAGTGGATATAGGAGAGCAGGAGAGGGTCTGATGATACAGCACAGGACAGGAGCACTGGGTAGGATGAATTAAGCTTTGCTGTTTCCTGTCTGTAGAAATACAAGACACGTTGAAGGATGCGTAGCGCTCGAGGCTAAAGATTAATCTGCAGCGGAGGATTTCGGGGCTTGTTGGGAGGTTCGAGGTCATGAAAAATGCTTTCAGTTTCTTGAGAAAAAGCTGCACCACAGTGGTGGTCAGTGTGGTTCCTCCTGCATTAGCGGGGAGCTCCTGAGGCTATCAGGCTTGAGTTCACAATCCACATAATCTGCCAAGCCAGACTTCAAGCCTCACTAGAAATTGTGGAGATATTTGTCAATAAACACCTTCAACAACCAGCTACTTTCAGATCACATAACTCTCATTTTTCTCCATATAGTCTCACAACCCAAACTCAAACAAACGTATCCATGAAGCACCCACATCCACAAAAAAACAAAAAACTGGCAGACGACCAAACAGAACAGCCATTTGTCAGATAATCTCATTTTCTCACTGCTAAGTTCTTCAAACAAAACTCTAATAACTACAAGCTCACTGTTTCCTTGTTGTTTCACAGTTTATTTGGAGGAGAGCCAGTCATCTCTCAGTTAACCCTGAAGATCCCGAGGCTTGTGGCCTGACAAGTGTACACAAGGTATCACCTACTCTATATCCTGTGGGAGGGGCAACTGTTGATGACTCAACACTTCAAGTTACTGTTAGAAGGCTAATTTCCTTCTACTTCAGTAACAGCTAAACAAACAGTTAGCTGGGATTTGACGATAAAATGCCAGATGTCTTAATATATCTGAATGGCTAGCTTATGGATCCTTATACTGTACGTCGCATGAATGTTCATGAAGCTTCATGAATGTTCTGTTAGCCAAGTCAAACAAAATGCAGGTAAGATAAACACATGTAGCTACAGTAAGTTTTCCAGCTTAACTTATTACTTTTTATCTAATTAGACTAAGGGGAAAAAAGTGTAGTCAAAGGATTCTCCTAGAAGTGTCTTCTACTGCCCTCAGGCAGCATGGCCGTGTGGTCTAAGGTGCTGGATTTAGGCTTCATTCTGTTTTGCAAGCATGGGTTTAAATCCCAAGGCATCATGGCATGCTTAAGGGTTGTGGAATCTTGGCACCTCAAAGGCTTTAAAGTGGTTCTGGATCCCATGCCATGGGGATGTGGTTAAGGTGTTGTTCTACCAATCGAAAGGTTGTGAGTTTGAATCCCCCATCCACAAAGCTGTCACTGGGTCCCCAGCCTCTGAGCAAGGCCCTTAACCCTCAATTGCTTAGCTGCATTAAAATGAGATTAAAAAATAAAAAAAGTAAGTTGTTCTGGATACGAGCATTTGTCAAATGCCATAAATGCCTTCTTAAGGTGGAGCCTTAACCCTCCCTGCTCCAAGGGGGCTGTATCATGGCTGGACCCTGCACTCTGACCGTAACCTCCAAAGCTGTGATGTATGAAAAAAAGAATTGAACTGTGCTGCATTGTACAGAATATGTGACAATAATTAGAAGTAATATTAGGGTTAGGTTAATCCTAACCCTAATCCTAATCCTAACCCTAACCATTAACAATGCTAGCTGTATTAAATCCGTAACTCTGAGCTGTAACAATCAGGATTCAGAGGGATTCTTTAACATGATCAAAAGGTTTTAGTACAAAGGTGGAAATTCAGACTCAAATCCAGAACAGTTCAAGTGAAGCAACAAATCCCAGAGAAATCGAAGTCTGACACAAGCAACACAAGAGTCTAAATAAACAAAGGAAATGTATGAGCCCAATCCAGAC